>NC_060166.1:3672035-3677986 GCF_021292245.1 Micropterus dolomieu | reverse complement strand
ATGGGTTCTTGAGGCTTTTTTGTGCGTCTTGATACGATACATGTCCCCAGAAAATTTCGTACATGTAGGTTGAACGTGAACGAGGGGCTAATCATTTCCAATTTTCAAGGTGGCGCTAGCGAGTCATTTTGCCACGCCCATGTGCGAAACTTGTAGAATACGAAATTTTTCACCGGTTCTGACATGTTTGCAAATTTTGGTGAGTTTTCGAGTATGTTTAGGCCATGTCATTTGGGCCTACTTTGCAGAAAAAAAAAAAAAAAAAAAAAAAAAAAAAAAAAAAAAAAATAATCCGAGCAGATTCAATAGGGACCTCGCACGGTCGTGCTCGGGCCCTAAAAAATATGTAATCCGAGCAGATTCAATAGGGACCTCGCACGGTCGTGCTCGGGCCCTAATAATCCGAGCAGATTCAATAGGGACCTCGCACGGTCGTGCTCGGGCCCTAATAATCCGAGCAAATTCAATAGGGACCTCACACGGTCGTGCTCGGGCCCTAATTACACATCCTGTTGCATTGAGTATGGCTTCTAGAAATGAAGACTCCCCCTACAACATTAGCCGATTTTCTGGACCAAAAGGCTTGGGCACCTCAGTTTGAATGGGCAGTAGAAGATTTTAGAATGTCAGGATTCTTGCTTGAGTAAGGAGTTCATCTTTATAAAAGAGAGCTTGATGAACTGTTTGTTTGTGAAAGCCCACCGCACATTAGTTTTTCAGCCAAAGACTGGAATTACTTAAGTAAACAAAGTCTGTAAAGATTTGAGTGAATCAAACGGAGTCTATACCACACAATGGTGCGGGTCTGTGCCTGGAGAGCTCTACCGTGTAGAGACAGACCTTGAAGTCTATGACCCAGAATCCTACGTCTTTTTTAGATCATGCAAGGACGATTCTGTCATTCAAAATGCAAGGAAAAAAGTATGTGTTTTGTGCAGATACGAGGACATGTGCAGCGGATGAGGGTGTATCAAGCAGGCCTAAATATTTTTCCATTACTCCAATTAATTACAATATCTCTTGGGTGGTGACTATGGCAAAGAACTGGGGAAAAGAAATTTAACATTTCTCATTCCTGAAGAAAAATCAGAAGAGCACAAGAGCAGGGACAAGCCGTTTAAGGGATCCTGTTTGGACACTCTGGACTGTTGCAATAAGGCCATATCACTATTACTAGCAGTATTATACAGGTAACCGTAGCTTATTATTTATCTCTCGGGACATTTGGAAGGGGGAAAAACACTGAACAACAATGGGGAATGTGTCTAGTCTACTAAACTATGTCAAAAAGAGAAAGATCATGTATAGGATGAGAGCACTGTTGTGTAAAACTTTTAACCATGCAATATGTGACACAGATAGGATACTATGTTGTTCTAGATTTGAAAAACAGACAATGTGTTAGACGAATGACATCGGGTAAATATCCAGCAGATAAATATCCAGATGTGAAATCTACTCTACTCGATGCAGCAAATGTTTTTCCTGTGATGGTGGTGGTGATGGCGCAATGGATAAGATACCTGCCTTTGGTGTGAGAGACCTGGGTTCAATCCCCCGCTGTGACCCCTACACCATTGTGTCCCTGAGCAAGACACTTAACCCCTCGTTGCTCCAGAGGCGTGTGACCATCTGACATATAGCAAGTAAGTTGCTTTGGATAAAAGCATCAGCTAAATGAATGATATGATTTTCATATGGGGCATGTGTTTTGTTTTTGTACTTTTAGTATTGATTTGTGTGTTTTAATGCTAACCAGAAAGCAACATGTTGATGTTGATGATGTGATGTATTGCTTCACTGAATCTTTGGTTTGTAAAAACATAGTTGCTTGTATTGATTTTCTGAAAAGTCTATACTTGTAAACCTCACTGACAGATATATCGTGTACTTAAATGTTTTATATGAAATAAAATACTTGAGCACAGACACTGAAGGGTCAATCTTTGTAATAAAGATCATGGAGGAGGTGATGAGAAATGTATTCTATGCGACAGACAATGCAGGGGGTTACGGAGGCAAGCAAAAACTCAACAAGGCTATATTTGACAGTACTGGAGTTCAGTGTGCAGATTCAGACATAGAAAACTGGCTCATGAAACAAGATGCCTATACTCTTCACAAGACACTCCAGTGCATTTTAAGAAACAAGGTTTTAGTGAATACAATAGATTGGCAATTCCAGCTAGATCTAGTTGACATGTCCACTTATTCTGCAGAAAATGATGGGGTACGTTATTTATTAACTTGTATAGATTTGTTAGATTTGTTTTCAAAATATGCATGTACGTTGCTTAAAAAACAAGAGCGGTAAATGCGTCGCAGCATCCTAAAGATATTGTAGCTGAAGGTAGAATACCGCATAAAATACAAACAGATGAGGGAAAAGAGTTCTTAAAGATTTTGAAGCATTAATGAAAATTAATCGTGTCATTCACTTTACCACATCAAATGAGACTAAGGCATCTGTAGTAGAGTGTTTTAATAGGACCCTGAAATCTAAAATGTGGCGTTATTTAACAGCCAATAATTCTAAACGATACATAGATGTATTGCAGGACCTGGTCAGCTCCTACAATCAGAGTTATCATCGCAGTATTAAAATGAAACCGATTGAGGTAACAAAAGACAATGAAGATATTATATTTAACAACTTGTATAAAACAAAAGATAAAAGAGTAATTTGTTTTGAATATAAAGTTGGCGATACTTTAAGATTTTCAAAACTACGTGGACCCTTTGAAAAAGGTTATGGGCAAAATTATATTGATGAATATTTTACTACAAAGGAATGTGTGTCATGGGATCCTTCTGTTTACAGATTAAAAGATTATGACTGGAAAATATTACAGGGAACATTTTATGAGTCAGAGATGCAAAAAGTTATTATAGATAAAAACAAAACATTTAAAATAGATTTTATATCGAAAGAAAAGACACATGGTGTTAGTCAAATAGGTCGGCTGGCCAGATAAATTTAAGTCTTGGATTTCAGAAAAACAGGTCATTCAGTTGCCCTAGCACCTTCCAAACACACATATTAATGGATGTGGAGGATTTTTTTGTCACCCTGCCCAGTAACTCGACCATATTATTTTACCCCAGCAATTCAATAGCAAATTTTAGAACAAAGCTATCCAAGCCTTTACACTTTAAATCAGCATATGAGGTGGGGTTGATAGAAATCCAATATCCAAATTCATTAGTAAGGACCACACAATCAACAGGTACGATTAAGTGATTTATTGATGATCGAAACAGAAAGATGCTAGCAGTCGCTGAATAGACATTTGAGGTGTTGTGGGGAAGCTACAACAGGGAAATCCGCCGTAGCACCCCAAAAGCTTCTCGTTACGTGAGAGCATTGGCTGATCTGAGGTCTTTGAGATCTGAATGAGTGTGATGATGGTACATGTGGGAGGATCAGCGGCGCATGGTATGTATTGGGTGCTCGGGAATGACGTCGGGGTTGAGAGGGTAACTCTTATACTGAAGGAGTGATTGGGGTAATGGATGGGAGAAGGCATGACGAGAGAGTGCTTGGCGGGAGTGGCGGTGGCACTGGTAATTGAGAGGCCACTGGAACCGACTCGGCGACGATCTGGCGTGTTGTACTCTAGGATCCAAGAGTTGCAATGGTTCACGAGGGTCTTGCAAGGGTTCAGGGTCATTGGACTCCGGAGAAAAGACATGTCTAAGCAGGCCCATTTATATGGTTTCTTTAGTAGAACCCGGTGTTGTTTGGGGAATGAGTCTGAATTGTGAGTATGACCTCGAAGGCTGAGACGAGGGGAGATGCAGGGTGGTGAAACCGGAGCATGTGTGAACGTAGCTTCTAAGGTTTGGGATGACTGAGTGATGTGAATACATTGTACTAGTTGTGACATGGCGGGAGCTCTTCAAGCTGGCCTCTAGCACGAGAGAGAGCTATGCTGTTAATGTTAAGGTTTTGGCGACCATTTCGCTGCGAACCATCTATCCTTATAGAACCCCCAAACCGTGGACTGGGAGCGATCAGCGGTAGGCTTTGACATCCTGGTGCCAGAAGCCCTTTCTAATTGTAACAACTGTTCCCTCGAAATGACTTTAGTGTGACACTTCTGTTCGCCTGACCGGTGGCACGGTCGGTTTGGCAATGACTGGGAATGAGCCACCTTTTAGTTCGAACAACTGTTGACTCAAAATGATTTTAGCTCGAAACGACTGTCGAACGACTTAGTTGATGAGACTGCTCGCTCGAGACATTTTTAAGCTCGAAACGGCTTTAACTCAAAATGACTATGCTCGAATGCTTAGTTTGAAACACTTGTTAGCTTGAAAGACTGTTCGCTCGAATGATTTTGGATTGAATGAAATGACTGCTGGCTCTGTGATAGCTCGAAAGCTGGTAGTTTGTTGTTCTCTTGAAACGGCTATGCTCAACGTGAGCTCAAAGCGACTGAGCATTCGAAGAGACTTTAGCACAAAACGACTTAACGCAATATGAGTGACTTAGCTTAGATTGACTTAGCTTGGATTGACTTCGGTTAAAGACGACTGTTAGCTTGAAATAAGCTCGAAATGACGTTACCTCGATGTGAGCTTGAAGCGAGCAAGTTTGAAGCGACTGAGCTCAATGTTTGCTCGAAACGACTGTCTGCTTGATGTGAGCTTGAAGTAGCTTGAAGCTACTTTTATGCAAAAGGCTGTAACGCGAAACGACTTTAACGTGAAACGACTGACTTAACGTATGATCTAAGCGGCTGAGCTTCTAGTGACTTTAACTAAAGGTGACTTGGTTTTAAACGACTATTAGTTCAATGTTCTCTTGAAACGACTGTTAGCTCGAAACGACTGAGCCTGATGTTAGCTTAAAGTGGCCATGACCGGATGTTGCATCGAAACAACTGTTAGCAGGATGTTAGCTTGAAACAATTGTTGGCTCGAAACTATTTTGGTTTAACGACGGTTGGGTTGAAGGACTGTTAGCTCGACGTTCGCTCGAGGCGACTGTTAGCTCAACGTTTTCTCAAAACGACTTACCTCGAAGACGACTTAACTAGAAACTACTGTTTGCTTGAAATTATTATACTGATTTAGGTAAAGACGACTCGGAACGCCTTAGCTAGAAAATGCTGTTGGCTCAAAATGACTGAGTTCGAAATGACTGTTAGCTGAATGTTAGTTAGAGCCGACTGTGAGCTCGAACGACTGTTTGCCGGATGATGGCACGAAATGATTGTGAGCCAAACGTTAGTTCGAAACAACGGAGCTTGGAGGATTGAGGATTGAACTGCCGACTTTCCGACCATGACTAACTTTGGCGTGCATGGAGGACTCATTGTTAACATGTACAAACTGAAATCGATCTGATAAATAGGACTTAAACCAGCTTAGAGCGGTTCCTTTAATGCGAATGAAATATTCCAGTCTCTGTAATAGGATCTGATGGTCAATGGTATCAAATTCAGCACTAAGATCTAATAAAACCAGTACAGAGACAAGTCCTTTGTCTGATGCAATAAGGAGGTCGTTAGTAATTTTCACCAGTGCTGTCTCTGTGCTATGATGAGCTCTAAATCCTGACTGAAAATCCTCTAATTAACTATTGCTCTGTAGAAAGTCACACAGCTGTTTAGCAACTGCTTTCTCCAGAACCTTAGAGAGAAATGGAAGGTTAGATATAGGTCTATAGTTGGCTAAAACATCCGGATCAAGTTTGGGCTTTTTCAGAAGAGGTTTAATTACAGCTACTTTAAAGTACTGTGGTACATAGCCTGTTGATAGAGATAGATTGATCATATCTAGTATAGAGGTGCTGACTAAGGGTAAAACATCTTTAAGCAGCCTAGTCGGGATGGGGTCTAAGAGGCAGGTTGATGGTTTAGATGAAGAAATTATTGAAGTTAGTTGGTAAAGATTGAGGGAAGCAAAACAGTCTAAACATATATCTGGTTCTACAGCTGTTTCTA
>NC_060166.1:3593133-3672015 GCF_021292245.1 Micropterus dolomieu | reverse complement strand
CAGCACTAAGATCTAATAAAACCAGTACAGAGACAAGTCCTTTGTCTGATGCAATAAGGAGGTCGTTAGTAATTTTCACCAGTGCTGTCTCTGTGCTATGATGAGCTCTAAATCCTGACTGAAAATCCTCAAATAAACTATTGCTCTGGGCTGACACTGGGCTGGCCCTATCACATCTCTTACTAACCCCCACCCCCTCTGCTCTCTGTTTCTTGCGTTACGCCCCCCTAACAAAAGAAATCTTCAGACGGATGCCGCCAAATGCGCGAAAATAACCAATATGTTTGCTACCGGGGCTGCGGTAGTTTTAACATCAGCTGCGTTACTCGACGTAGAGCTGGCACAGGCACTTCAAGGAGTAAAAGAGGGCTGTAGCCACTGTCAGGCAGAGGAGGAGACGTGTGTTAGCGGGTGACAAAGTGACAGGGCTGAGGGAGAAAGCAGCAGGAGAGTGGAGGTGAAGCGGTAAGCATGGAGTAGCTCAACCTGGAGGAGGGAGCAGGGAGGGAGGGTCATTTACACTGGGGACCGGGGGACATGTAGCCACCACTTTTTGAAAGCATTTGTTAAAAATATTGCTCAAAATAGCTTGCACCTTGAAATGTTAATTAACAAATATAAATGCTATCAAAAAGGTTTATATGCACAATAAGCCTGCAATGCAATGTAAATCTAGAAGAAAATTCTGTGTTGTCCAAAAGAAGTAACTTAAGCTAAAAACAAATAATAAGCTACTGATTACTGCATTTTATTATATTTTTATATTCTGAATTATCACCTGGCACCTGAATTTTGTGCTTCCCTGGTGCAGAAAATGTCTCCAGAATGCAGGAAATTAAATGTTTCATGCTCAAAATCTTCTGGGGGTGGATCCCCAGAACTCCCTATCGAATATTTCTTCAATAAAAATTTTTTTTCTAAATAGTAGGCCTATTAAAATATAGGCTATTCTAATATAGGCTTCTCTTGTTGTCATGGCCCCAATCTTGTGCAAGTTATGTCTCATGGGCTAAGTGTTTCATCACACCCCTAATCTAAGCCCTTAAATAGAAGGATGGTGTATTGTTGGGGGGTGTCTGACCGATTTTGGTGGGCCGCCTGGGCCAAAAATGACAGGGACGACTTTTTGTCTCAGGCCAGCCCTGAGAGTGAGAGTGTGGTGGTCTACAGTGATAGACATAGTGTCTACCGAGAGTGCTTGGGGGTCTGCGATGAGCGCGTGGTAGTCAGCATAAACAGACAGTCGAGTCAGTGGACTTGCTTTTTGGACTGTGAGGATCATCTATGAGTTGCTATGACAGAGTGAAGCCAAGTGTAACAGACAGTGGCAACAGTCCTGTGGTTAAGTGTAGTGTGTTTCACTGTTTTTGTTTGCACCGTGTGATTGTGTGCTGTATTGCTAACGCTACCTTTGAGTTTGTGTTTACCAACTGCCTTAGTTCCCTTTAGAAAGACGCCTGTGGTATCCTTCCCCTTCTGGGAGTTGTTTTCTGTTTTCATTGGGCGTTAAGAGACACCTTTGGTAGTTATTGTAATAAATACTATTGACTTTTCAACATATTCCTGTTTCTTTGTTTCTTCTCCCCTGAAACCACATTTATAATTGTACTTACCTCTCCTCCCCTGAACATCCATCTGAGATTCGTAACAATTTTGTGGGCTCGTCTGAGATTTGAACCTGGGACCTCTCGTAACAATGGCATTTCAGTGATGATTATATGTATACACTTTCAGAAAATAAATACAGGCACTTATGTTTATACAAACCAAAGATTCAATTTTCTTATTGCAGAATGTTGTATTTAAACCCAGAGTGCGGAGTTTGCTGATCAGTTTCATGGAGGAGATTGTGTTGAATTCTGAGCTGAAATCAAAACAGCATTCTGATGTAGGCCTTGTTTTTCTCAGGGCGTGTGAGGGCTGAATGGAGGGCAGTGGAGACGGCATCCTCTGTGTATCTGTTGGTTCTGAAAGCAAACTGGTGAGGGTCCAGGCTGGCTGGGATGTTGTTCTTTATGTGCTGAAGAACCAGTTTCTCAAAGCACTTCATGAAAATGGGGGTGAGTGTCACAGGGCGGTAGTTCAGACCAGACACTGCAGACTTTTTAGGTCCAGGAAATGATGGTGACTGTCTTGAAGCAGGTGGGAACCCTCTCCTGAGATAGTGAGATGTTGAAAATGTCAGTAATAACATCAACTAGCTGATTGGCTCAGGTTTTTAGTACACGATCAGGGATGTTATCAGTCAGCTGATTTACTCCTCTGGAGGTGCAGTAGACTTTACAGCTGACTCTTTGTTGAGGAGATCAAAGCGAGCATAAAAGGTGTTAGGTTCATCTGGAAATGTGGCCTCAAACATGATGGGGGAGCTCCTGCTTTTGTAGCCTCTGATGTTCTTGATTGCCTGCCACATATCTTTGGTTGTGTTGGTGTTGAGGTCTCTCTCCAGTCTCTGCTGATGTCTCCGCTTTGCCTCCTTGATGCCAGCTTTCAGTCTCGCTCTGGTGGTGCTGTAAGCTTCTTTATCACTGACCGAAAAGCAGGTTTTTTGGCTCTGGATAGAGCCCTCACCTCTCCATTCATCCAGGCCTTCTGATTGGGGAATGATTTTAGCGTTTTAGCGATTCCCCACATCATCAACACATTTGCTGATGTATGATGTCACTGATGATGTATCTTCCTCAAGGTTGATGTGGCTCTCCTGGGCGGCGGCCTCTCTGAACATACTCCAGTCCGTGCTCCCAAAACAGTCCTGCAGAGCTGCTGTAGCCTCATCTGTCCACACTTTAACTGTTTTAATTGTTGGCTTGACCCATTTAATCAGCTGGGTGTAAGTGGGCTGAAGAAGCAGAGAAATATGGTCTGATAAACCAAAATGGGGACGGGGGAGGGCTTTGTAGCTGTCAGGAATATTGCTGTAGATGTGGTCCAGCGTGTTTGTTCCTCTGGTGGAGTTGTGGACATGCTGGTGGAATTTAGGTAATACCGTTCTGAGATTTGTTTGATTAAAATCACTAGCAACAATAGAAACACCATCCAATTGTTTTGGCATGTGACTGCTGATGACCTCGTACAGTTCCCATAGTGCATTTTTTGAATTTGCATCTGGATAAATGTAAACAGAAACGACAGAAACACTGGAGAATCTCGGCAGATAGTATGGCCGACATCTCAGCATTAAAAATTCCACATCTGGTAAACATTGTCCATCCACTTTAGCTGCGTTTGAGCACCAATTCATGTAGATCAAAGTCCTCCTCCTCTCGTCTTACTAGTGTCCTCTCTGCGCGGAATAAACTCCATCCATCAAGTGTGACAGCTTCCTCTGGTACACTGCTATGCAGCCAGGTCTCTGTGAAGACGAGGGCACAGCAGTCTCTGCTTTCCCTTTACTCAGCGAGCCTTAAGCTGATGATGCACGGGGCAACGTTTTGAGCAATCGTGCAGGGCAACATTGCCATCAATGGTAATGAGTAAAGATTACTACCGTAATCTCCTTTCCCCACCACTCCGCCACCCGCCCCGCCCATCAGCTTTAGTCTTAAGCTGATGATACACATAAAAAAGCTACCCTATTCATAGTTTTCACGTGACATCACAGTCCATGAAAAACGCTCCCTTGGAGGGCAAAAAAGACGTTATTTTCCACTGCCAGGAAGCAAGTGATACACTGTTACTATGAGTTTTTTACTTTTGCATTGCCAAAATGCTGGATGGTAGTTGTACTTTCTGATGCACAAATCGAGGAAGAGACAAGCCTGAGCTGTGTTAGGTGAGGGATTCCCCACAAGATAAACGTAAACATTACCGCAGTCGAGCGGCGGCAGGGACCTGCCCCTTTTTAACGACAGAAAAATGGCAGCGGATGCTGTAACATGGATCGGAAGTGCCCAACACTTGCAGTTTGTGTTCATATCTTTCTTTTTCTTAAGTTGAGAGGTGATCCAAATGAATGTAACTGCTTTTGCGACGTCTCTAAGGGGGAGTCACATCAGGTTAGTGCTGAATGCAAAATATGTTCTTTGTTATACAGCCTAATAATTTGACGTCAGCAGCTGTTTGCACTGTTTTGTCGATTAAATGAGCTACATTGGTGTGATGCGCGAATCGGCTCTGACAATATCTGAATAATCATGTACGCACAAATCATCCACCTACACTCAACCCAACTAATTATTTTCTCAGATTTATCCCACGTCTACCGGTCCTTTTAACTTTCCAGGTGATTTCTTTATTGTGTTGATGTATGAGTGTTTTTAACGGTTTACTTTCATGATTAGAAAGGCGTCTGACAGTCATTTTAAACGTTTCCATCGGCGCCGTAATGTCACAGCAAATAGGCTATCCTGGGACATGAAGCTAATCTGCACAGACAGCTGTTTAATTCACACAAATATCCCGCTGTATATTATTTGACCAGAACAAAGTATTACTTATTTATCAAACGCCAAAACAAAATAGCCTACATTGATAGAATAGTAGACACAACTATATACACAGGGGGATCATGTAACAAGCAACAAAGGCATTAGAGAAAAATAGCTAAGTCTTTATACATTTTAACTGTTATACATTCTTCAGACTATATAATGCTTCAATATAATGTTTGATTTTTTTGAAATGGTTTATTTGTGAATGTAATATTTTTCATATAAGATAAAGAGATAAATATATAGGCTTTTCTTTATAGTGAATATCAATCTTTTCATAAAAGAATATAATATTTATTTTTTGTAAATATATATATATATATATATATAATATATAATATAAGTCATAGTCTTAAATATTTGAAATCTAACCAAAATAATTGGCTTCATGAACAAACACAATATGAATGACAAATGCTTTCAGTTTCGTTATTGCAAAAAACACACTTTTCCTCAACATCAATCCTGAATCTTAATACAACTGTTGTTTATTTGATTCACATATTATAGCAGTGAGTGCAGCAGTAACATCAGATCCTATTTATGCTGGGGGGAGAGGGGAGTTCGTCGGAAAGGTAGCCGCTGTATTTTTACCCTATGGGAGCTCAATTTGGCTTTGAGGGTGACTCCGACCAGAGTTCACTCCGTATCAGAGTGGAAGTGTCAAGGGTCTAGTTTGGGAAAGGCCATAGTCGATCACACCTCAGGGTCAGAGGTTACCCTCTTAAAGAGACAGAGCCTAAAATGACAACACTTGTATGCTGCTATTCACCTTTTAACTCAAACCAAGGGGATTCATAATATATACAGTATAGCATTTTATTTAAGGTTGCAGTCACTGTGCTCATAAATATTTTTTCCCATTCGCATTTACTAACTTTTAGGGGCATATGTGAGCAAAATGGTTGCACTGTAGAGCCCTAGGAAGGCGCTATAGTGCTATATCAACCACTTCAAAAACAGCTCTTTCAGCAGTCAGAACACTTCCCAAAAGATCCCATACTATCTATCTATGGGTGTAGCTTCATGAGGCTTATTTTAAGTTTAGAGATGTTACATATGAATCAAGCTTCCTTAGCCCCTCATAAAGCAGCTTTCTGTTTCACAGTGAATAATTCCTTGCTACAGCAATTGCATTTGAAAAAAACTCACCAGCTTCACAACATCAACAAGGACTTAAGGCTTTCCTGCAGAACTTTGAGATGGATTTAGTCAACCTGCTTGGTAGAACACATTAAAGTTTAAAACTTGTCAATTCTTGGCGCCAGTAGGTGCCGCTATGACTATGACTGGATATTGGAAATTCAACGCCAGATCATTTCAACAATAAATTTCTTTCTCTCTTAAGATTGTGCTGCACACATTTGAGTCGATTGGGTTAAAGCTCTAGGAGGAGTTTGTTAAAGTACGGAGAGTGTAAATAAATAACTTCCCGCCGCTATCCGTTCAAAACATAGTTGGACTTGCCACTAGCAAGATTGCTCAAAAAGTTGCCCCATGTATCATCAGCTTTAGACTGACCAGGGCGTTACTGAAGATGACGGATCACCTGTTCAAAAACTTGCCGTTAAAAGGTTCCTGCTAAAGGAGCGAATAACTACATTAAACTTGATGCAGCACCTGCGGGATCACCATAGCTTTGCACGCCTAAGTAAAGGTAGGCCTAATACATTATATTGAATAACTAGCAAGTTGGTGGGGAACCAAATATAAACGCGTCACTTATAATTGATGCCGTAGCGGTCAGAGTTGAGCTTCCAGTGCAACGTAAACGAACAAGGCAGGTGTTACCTTTCAGGCCAACCGCTGCGCTTTGAGGCCCATTATTTTCAATAGCTTGGTTTATTGCTGCGTCAAGAAACGTGCACCGCACGGCGAGCTCGCGCGCATGCTGCGGTCAAAGTAGTTGAACTTTAGTGATGAGCAGCTTGATGACGGTAACAGTACAGTTTATTCTCCTTTGTTACAATTTCCCCTGGTGGACAAAAGTTAATATTCCTCTTACATTAATAATACTTACATATTATAGAAATCTAATTGTTAATGTCATTAAATATTAAAAATCAACTTAAGTCATTACTAGTGTTGTGAAATTAATTAATGCGTAATAATCATAATAATCATGAAACCGTGATTATTTCTCTGACAATAATCGTACCAACAAAATCTGTAATCGTTGCATCCCTAGTGGTGAGCGTTGTGGTGCTAAACAGCTGCCGTGCATCACCCAGGTGGGTGCTACACATTGGTGGTGGTTGAGGTGAGGCCCCCCCACTTCATTGTGAAGCGCTTTGAGTTTCAATGATAAAGCGCTATAAAAATGTAATGCATTATTATTATTATTATTGTTATTATTATTGCATTATGGACAGTCCATTTACATGCAACTTCCTGTCCTGTCGTGTCGAAGGATCAAGGAGGGCCCCCAGCCTCCTACTCATGTCAGCATTAAATATTTCTTCAAAATAATGTAAAAATGTCTTCTCATCTTCTTCTTGTAACCAGAGTCTTTCATCTCACCCCAAATCTCAGACCTTAAGTTCCCACCACACACAAAGTGATATTATTTTACCATCTGTACACAAATGTAGCCTAAGTAGTGAATTGTATTTGTGGGATGTGTGGTAATGTGCGCCGGTGTGGCTACAGTGCCAGGGCTGAATTTTTGTCCCAGTCCACCCCTACTTTAAGGGTACTGGTTTTGGTACTGGTATCAATAAATTTTAACAATACCTCACCCTAGTGACTGGTCACCACCCTGTTAGCTGTCATTTATTGTTAAATGATCAGGCTTGTTAGTAACTGGAAGGGCACTGATGAGCCAGACTACCTCCAAACCTACAGTCGATTTTAATCACATGCAGTTGGAAGCAGGGACGTGCACAAACATTTTGGTGGGCAGGGGCTCAAGTGAAAAAAAGGGCATTTTTTTAAACAAGACAAATATATTAACTCAACAACATTTTTACTTTTCTACAAAATAATCAGTTCACACAGAGACCACAGTCTTCTTCAGTATTCACTAGGTTTATCACAGGAGCAGGCGACAGCAAAGCAAACCATGCCACAATGTGCAGGTTTTCTATGCTAGGCTACTAGATAAATCTTCATACATAAATCTTCACACTAAACTGTAGCATTGGGCTGCAGGCATAGTCTAATTAAAATAAATGTTATTTAAATACTTTTGTATTGTGATGACGTTATTTGACACAAATGTCAAATGTCTCCATCAGACGACGCTAAAGTTAGCTTCCGATTCGGAAGTTAAAGGGAACTTAAGTGTTGCTGAGCGACCGAATCTCCGTTTTTTGCACCTCTTACTGCTGTGAAAGCTGTTATGCATTTTAGGCTGTTTGAAACACTTCTTTAGATTTGAAAAAACTTTATTTTAGGGTGATTTCACAGCTTTTTCTCCACATGCAGACCACATTAGACCAGTTCCAGATCCAAAACCCCTATACCTAGAGCTCTCAAATCTGGACTAGATTACTCCAGAGAGACTAAAGTTTCAATCAAACATAGTTTCAGATTTGTGAAACCTTTATTCAATTTGTGAAAATGCTTTAAAGGAGGATTTCACTGCTTTTTTTGCATGTAGACCACATTAGACGAGGGTTTGATCCAAAACCACTATTCTTAGAGCTCTCAAATCTGGACTAGATTGTCCCACAGAGGCTAAAGTTTCAAACAAACATAGTTTCAGATTTGTGAAACCTTTATTCAATTTGTGAAAATGCTTTAAATGCTGATTTATCTCCTTTTTTCATGTGTAGACCATATAAGACCAGGTCATTGGAACTCCAATCTTCCGACCTGATAGCCTATTTAGATTTTTTTCCCAATAAATATATTGGTCTGACAGGGAATCTGTTGCAAACAGGAATAAATATACTGTATATTCTTTTATTAAAAAAAACAAAAACAAAGAACAAGCATCCAAGAAAAAAGGGCACTTTCTCTCGAGGAAGAAAAAGGGCAGGTGCTGAAACCCCTTTTGATGTCTATGTGTGCACGTGCCTGGCTGGAAGCCACCCTTTTGGTCGTCTTAGCTCCTTCCACTTGTTGGCATTAACTGATTCAGTTCAGATGATAACTTCATTGACTCATTTTCTTGTAACCAAAGCTGGATCCAGTGGTGCGCCATAACCCACACATTGACAGGACCACTGGGTCAATAGAGTCTTGAGAGGAACGAGAGGCGATGGAGAAGCACATCAACCTAGCTGCTGGTCTTCTCCGCACATCCTCCTCACCTGTAGGTACTGTTTTTTTTTTGTTAAAAAGAAAATCTTTGCACTTGCATTGACTTTTGTGGTTTGAGTGACATAACTGAGAGAGGAAGAAGAGAGTGGCACATCATGGGAAATCCCCCGGCAGTCTAGGCCTATAGCAGCATAACTAAGGGATGGTTCAGGACTCACCTGAGCCAGCCCTAACTAAGTTTTATCAAAGAGGAAAGTCTTAAGCCTACTCTTAAATGTGGAGATGGTGTCAGCCTCCTGAACAGGAGAAATATGATCTCTTTTTCTGGTTCTTCTGCATACAGATGCCGCAGCATTCAGCTGAAGAGTCTTAAGGGACTTATTGAGCCTGATAATAAAGAATTGCAGTAATCCAGCCTAGAAGTAACAAATACGTGGACCAGTTTTTCTGCATCATTTGGAAACAGGATGTTGTTGATGTTTGCAATGTTACATAAGTGAAAAAAAGGCGGTCCTTGAAGTTTGTTTTATGTGGGAATTAAAGGGCATGTCTTGATCAAAGATAACCCAGAGATTCCTCATGGTGGTAGAGTAATTGTATCTTTATGAGGTGTTTTTAAAGATTTAGGCTACATCTTCAGTAGGAACTAGTAGGCTTTGGTATAAGATGGACAGAAGGTTTAATTTGTTGTTTTCTTGGGATTTGTTGACGATAAGAAATATTTCTGCCCCAAATCCTCCAATACCACATGGTCTTGTTCACAAGTGAGGGTAAAGCGGCAAATTGGGTCAGTGTCAACACTAATGCAGGGATTGTACTGGATTGTTGTGGTAAAGTGGGAGCTGAACCTGAAGGTGAAACTCTCAATTTACCTTTCAATTTACTTTTCAACCCTCACCTATGGCCTCAAGGTTTGGTTAGAGACTGAAAGAACAAGATTGCGGATACAAGTGGGCGAAATGAGTTTCCTCAGTAGGATGACTAGGGTCACCCTTTGCCTGAGGTTAAGGAGTTCATCTGTAGGGAGCTTGGAGTAGAGCCACTTCCCCTTCATGTTTATAGAACCCAGTTGAGGTGGTTTGGGCATCTGATAAGGATGGCTCCCAGGTGCCTCCTTTGGATGTTTTCTGGGAACGACAACCTAGGAGACCCTGGGGTAGACCCAGAACAAGCTGGAGAGATTGTATATCTTATGTGGCTTGAGAATGTCTCAGGATTCCCTAGGAGGAGCCAGAAGACGTTACTGGGGAAATTGACTTGCTTAGGATGCTGCCACTGCAACCTGGCCCTGGATAAGCAGCAGAAAGTAGATGGATTGTTGGAATGAAAATATACAATAATACCTGTCTTATCATTTAAGAGGAAATAAAGGGGGAAACTGTTGGTTAATGGGTAATAGCACCAAAACAAACCATGCATACAATAGTGTACTACCCTACTTGGACAAAAACAATCATTTCCAGGCAGTACAAGCAGGCTTATTGCTGTGTGGGAAAAATGGAGAGAGTGAACTTTAAACTCTCCTTGTCAGCTGACTAGCAATAAAACCGTATGGGGCCCTGGCTCAACATGACCACAAACATTACACACATAGCATTAACACAAAGGGAATAACATCCACCACCTGCAAAATGCATGCTGTATTTTTGTAATTTGCCCTCTAATTGAACCTTTACCTGAATACAAAGGCCCAAGAGTGAGAACATTGATTTTGTGGATGAATCTAAGAAACTCTGAAAGCAAAGAGAAGAGAAAAGACAATCACGAGGTTGCTTTTCAGGTTCCACAACAGAGAGAGTTTCAGACAGGCAGGCTGGTAAGAGCAGGTTGACATTCAGGAATGTCAGCACGTCACAGGGTGGTGTAGAGAGAGGGACAGAGGGAGGTAGTCAAACAGAGGAGGGACAAAGAGCAAGAGAGAGAGAGTCATAAATGCAATAATTACAGCTTAGCCAGAAATAAGCAACACACTCTCCTGGTTCCACAGGTCACCTGCGTAGCTAACAGCACTGTTGTCCTTCTGACTGGAGGAAGACAGGGCCCAAGAACCACTTCTCTGTTCTCTGAGTTGTTATTTGTACTGTACTCTTTCTTGGGATTTATTTTTCACCAGCATTTTTTTCAGTTCTAAGCATGGATTTGCTCCTGGATTCTGGCTAATTATTGATAATTCTTCCTTCCAGTTTCTCTCAACTCACTTTTTTTTTTAAAAAGGAAAAGGAATCTTTTACCATGTCTGTGACTGCCCTGTTCAGGGGCAAGTGGGGGCAGAAGTCACATGAAACCCCAGAGAAGCATCAAGCTGCTGTGGTTCAACCCAGCCATGAGGAGGACGATGATGAGGATGAATCCTGTGTTGGTTTTAGCAGAGAGCCTATCCGCAGGAACTCCCGCTTTTACCGGTCAATGAGGAAGAAGAGGCTGGTCTCATCTGAGCAGTCTGAAAGTAAGGAAACAACAGGCGTCTACAGTGCTTACAATTTAACATTGTATTTCTACTGTACCTCGAATATGGGCTCATGTCTCAAAAGTTAATTTATATTTAAGTTGACTTTTCTGGCCCTAAAGCAATAGATTTTTGAAACCTATTCACACTTTGTCAACTGAATACACAGCGAACATTGACAGGCTTCAACGGAAACATCACATTGCAGCAGCATGGTCTTCGTAGATTCTGTTTACTGTTGCTCTGTTTTGTTGTTTCATTGACAGTTGATGCAGTTATTTTTGACCATGGAACAAAGGCTCATCCTTCCGTTGAAATTCACATGAACACAACCAGAGAAACTAGTTCTGTTTGAACAGCATAACAGTATGCATAATACCTGCATAATACCTTTCCACAGGTCACCTCATGATTTTAAGCAAAAAAACATGAAACAACCAGGATACCTACCTAATATCATGTTTATTAGTGTCTGAAATTATTTGGAAATTTCTTATATGAATGTTTAATTGCCATCCTGCAGATCAATCGTCAACAGTTTTTAAGAGGCACAATCACAGAAACAAAGTTTTGAGCTTAGACTTTGCCCGGCCTCTTTGATAGGCCACAAAGGGAGGGATAAAAGTGATTACTTAATACATAACTACACCGTCAGCATCAGTCTCCCGAATGGATAAAATTAAGAAATAAAACATTGAGGTCTGTTGAAAAATGTAACAAAATCCAGTCACCTGATTATTGATTACCTGAAATAAAGAACTTGAACTTAAATCACCATTAGTGAAGTTAAACCACTAATGATTGTTTTCAGAGGTAGTTTTCTGATTGGAACCCCAGTCCAAATTCAATTGAGTAAGATTTTCTGATCTTACCATTTATCAGCTAACCTGTATTGATCATTTTCACAGGCACTGATAACTTTGTCCTTCGCATTTTATCAGGGATATGATCCTATAATATTTGCTTTGATAGCATGTCTGATAAATTAAATGAATCTCAATCTCAGTAAAGGTGAAAAGATAATGATGTAGCTTCTAAAAGGGCTTGTTTTTGTCAGTCATAATCAGTGTTGGGGTAGTTACTCAAAAAATGTTATGAATTACACATTACTAGTTACTTTTTTTTTTTTTAAAGTAATGCCTTACTTTACTAGATTACTTACTGCTGGAAGTAACTAGTTACACTACTAGTTACATTACTTTTGGATTACTGCACAACATAACCAGTGATACACAATAAAGTTATACCTCATATATGCCCAGATCAACACACAACATACTCCTTATTTTAATGAGAACATACACAGGAGCTGTTTTATGCTCTTTAATACTACAAAGCTATCTGACAACAAAGTTGTGAACATCAGCCCAACATTTGTCAAGAGAAGAACAAGGCTACAGTACAGTAGCCTATCATAATGCTTAAAACTTTGTTTGGACATTTCATTGAAACATTTATTTCTTTTCTCCGAGAGAGGGAAGAATTTAGAAAGTTGCGTGGCGCTGCAGACAGCCCCCAGCTGCAGTGCATGGATCATGCGTAATATTCATCCAGCCAGAGGGGAACGATCACGAACCGTTCACAGCGCGTCGGTCTTATTAGTGCACAACCCGTACTGGCCCGCTGCAGACGGTCAGTGATAGTTCACTCTGACTGGATGAAGTTTCACGCTCCACATGATCCATGATGATAGAGAAATATAGAGATTAATGTCAATAAAGCATGCTGTCAATATTTTAGAGACCCCCAAAAATATCATAAATCATGGAAGTCTTATCAAGGGGAGCTGAGCACCCCCTGGCTCCCCTGTAGTTCACAACCTGAGCAGGAGTCTCTCAAATCGTTTGTCAGACAACCTGTTCCTCCTCGGATTTGGCACAAGACTGCCCAGGCTAAAGAGCCTCGCCACAGGCGCACTAGAGGGCATCGCTGTCCTTTCGCAAAACAATAAAATAGGCCTTTTACCTCCACCCCTTGAAAGACTGCTTTGGCAGCTCTGCAGTTTCTGCGTCCTCATGGACTGGCGCTGAAGTCAAAAGTGAGGTGGGAAAAGTGTTACGCAAAAAGGCACAAAAACGGACTTTTGATTTATTTTTCTCTCCTCCTGTTATGCAGATAGATAAACCATTAAAACACGCAAAACCCTCATTTAAATACTCCCACCTCCATTGTGTTTGCTCTTGTTGTCATCTTCGCAAAAATTCTTAGTAAATCACCCATAACAGGTACTAAAATTGCACGCGTAAGATAGTACCAGTTCTGAAGTAACGCAATGATTTTAGTAACTGTAATGTGATTACTGAAGTTATCAACAGTAATGCGTTAAATTACTGCATTACAGATCAAAGTAATCTGATTACAGTAATGTGTTACTTTGTAACGCGCTACCCCCAACACTGGTCATAATTTAGTTTTTCCATTACTTTCAGGGCCCAATTTACTAACAAATAAAGAGTACTATATTGTGTGTGCATTCTAAAATATTGCATGTGCAATTTTAGACAACAGGAGCAACGTAATTCTAATTCCGGAGAGGACCAACTTATTCCAGATATTCCATCATTTAATGTCATTATGATACTCTGATAAATTAACAGTATAGCCTAAAACACTCCCAATTCTTCTAAAATTTTTAGTTCAGTGGTTCAGGAGGTAGATCGGTGCGATGACTGGCTTCTCCAGTCTGGATGCCAAAGTGTCCTTGTGCAAGATACTGAAACATTTTGCTCATTCACACACACTCCAAGAGTGTGAGTGTGTGTGAATGATTAGTTTCTGTTTAAGAGGATTTGGCACCTTGCATGGCAGCCTCTGCCATCAGTGTATGTGTATGTATCCATTTACCATTTACATAGCAATTTAAGGTTGCATGTGCACAAATTACGACAAGTTTGTGCAGTTAAAAGAAGGAGAATGCCACTTGAAATACTCATACTAGAAAGGTATGTGAAGTTTATTATAAGAATATTAAAATTGTTCTTGCATTGCCTAGTGTGTTATTTTTAACAGCTGACTCACAGCTAGAGGATTGTCTCTCTGAGTGCTCTGGTTTTCTTGAAAGTTAGGTGGGTTGGTAGCTTTAAAGGCTTTTCCCCTCTCCTTTATTGAGTTATTTCTCTTTTTTGTGCATGTAACAGGTTTGCAAAGTGAAAAAGACCAAAGTCCAGCCCAAAGGGAGTTCCCATCTCCCACAGAAAGCTCTGCTCTGAACCGCTTGAAAACAGCTCGTTTGTAGTCCAGCCCTTCACTTCCTTTACTTGTGACGTCACAATGAAAACGCGTCATAAAGCTTGCCAAGCGGCTAGCGGGGTCAGGCACGCCCTCAAACCAAGCTAGTCTGAGCGGAGGCCCTTTGGCTCGACTCGCCTTTGTTTGGTTTTCCATTGTAGAAATGTTGCACCTGGACCTGCTTCCAGGTACTTTTTTTCATATCACCTCACCTCCGTCGAGGTTCCAAGCGAGCTGAGGGATACTAAAATGTAACGTGAAAACAGACAGACTGCTGATTGGTCAGAGAGAATATTCACTATTCACTGCATCATCATTGCTGCGCCAGACAGAGGCGAGTAACAGAAAGTTTGATATTTTACAGTTTTCGTATGGAATTTCATCACTAAATCCACTTCTGAGAAGTTTTGAGGTGAGAAATCAGCTGTGTAGATTTCAATATTGACAGTTTTACGAGAAGTGATGGCGGAACAAAATGTGCTCAAATAGTTACATATATCTATATATATATATATATATGTATATGTATATAACCCATCTTCTTCAAGGTTCAACATGCACAACCCTTAAAGAGGTGGTATTATGCTCATTTTCAGGCAAGGAATACTTGCCTTCAGAGTTAATAGCCAAACCCGGCAAGTGGATGATTTTAATGTCAGATTGCAACCCCTTCACACACAGGCAATAAAAAAAGGATTCATTTTAGTAGAAAAACTACATATAGCCCCTTTAACTTTAGTGAGTGACATCTGCAGATGACCATAATACCAGATGACCTCTCCCTCACCGTTTCTCTGCAAAATGCTAAAGTGCAACTATACCTGTCCGGCCCGCCCAAGTAAAGTATATGTTGAAAACACTTAAGTTAGTGCAAGCTGTAGGCCTATTTTTTGTAAATATTACACCTTATAAACCCCTTTTCTTGGTATTAAACAATACCAAGAAACAAAACACCAGGAGACTGTTGGTGAAGGCCAACCAAGAGCTGATTTACACAGAGCCATGGAAGTATCATTTGAAAAGTAATTACATCATCCTTTTCTGCATGCGTGTTTTTGCCAGCTGTTGGGGGGGCTAAGCTTTTCTTAGATAAAAGTAGAGGGAGCGCCAAGGAAAAAAAGTTTGGGAACCACTGCATTAAATGATGTCAGCCGCCATAGTATTTATATTGCACTGCTTTGCAACATTGTTTTAACTGTGCTGTGCATTTTTTATGTCCTATATTTTTGTACCACTTAATACATTATGTTGGGATCTGGTAGGGGCAGGTTTGGTTGTTAGCAAAAATCAAGATATTTCAAATATTAATAAAGTTGTTAATATTACAAAAAATTATTAATCAAGATTAATCAATATGGGCACCACCCTGGAATCAGTGACCAAAAACCATAGTTGAAAGTCTCAAAGAGTGGTTTGCCCACCTATAAATGCCAATAGCCTATTTAAATAATATTTTACATTAATAAGGTGGACAGTGAAGGTAGAATCTGAGCACTGACCGTCACAACAAGCTGTTATTAAAACACAATAAACAAAGAACCACTGGCAGCTGCTCTTTAAAAGGTAGGCTACAATTGGATTTATTTAACCTTAGCACATCAACTTCAGCCAACACACCACTATCATCTGCTCTAACTTTCATTATTCGGCAGCAGTGTTACTGGACTTTGGTTATTGGCTTCATACACAGTTTCAGGAACAACACAAGTAAAGAGCCAGTAGCGCACTACCGATACAAAATGCAACGCTCTACGCACGAAAGCACACAGCAATAAATAGGATGCAGATGTCCGTTATTAAAGCAAAGTCTTTTTCAGCTTGGATCCTGATTATAGCCCGGGTGTCAGCAGGTTCAATGGCGCACTGATTCATTTTAATATTATAGAGGCTGCTTGATCAGCAGCATATCCTCAGGGCTTTAGTGCATTTTATTCAGCTAACTCAATCTTTGTAATCTGTCCAGAGGTTTTTCAAATGTATTATGTGGAAAGGCACAAGTCAAAGTCTACTCTCAGTGGAATATTCATAGCACACACCCACACACGTTGGGACTGCTACAGTGACGTGCAGTACCAACAAGAGATTCTGTTACTGCGTAAAAAAATAGCACTGATGCATTATCAGATGATTGCACAATTTGAATGCTGTTAAACTCAACTCGCCACTCTTAGTACAAAAAACACAACAGATCATCAAAAAAATACTTTTTCTTCACAATTATAACTAACACTGACTGAGTACAACAAAAAAAACATTTAGCGAGACATGTTTCGCATTGAAATACATTATGCTCATACAATGTCGATGCATAACTTAAATTAAAACAAATTATTCTCTGTTGTTAAAATACCTATCATTATGCTCATTGATCCTAATTGTTGTTTCATTTACTTGATGTGTTCAGATCCAAAACTTCACTGCATTGATTACAGTATGTATAATACAATACATTATTACTTAATTAAAATGAACAGAAAAATGCTTTTACATTTGAAGTGTGCTAGCCCAAAAATATGAGCAAACAAGTGATTGGTTTTGGAAGGATAAGTTTAATTTCCTTGTCCTCACTATTGTACCTGATTATTAAGACACTTTATTCTTTTGCTTGTTTCTCTCTCTCTTTCCGTCTCTCTTTCCAGATTCTACAAGACCTATTTTGGATCATGGTCCATGCAACAGAGCAGGAGTCTCCTCCTCTAATGCTCCCTTACCACACAAATCACCTTTGTTGCCTGGGACAAGACGGTGAGTCTGCATGCCTTCACTGCCCAACCCTATCACTGAACACAGGCACACCCAGAAAGCACATACAGCTTTGTTTAAACACTTCACACACGTCACTTTTATATTTCATACTGGGTACTGTCATTGTCTTATTGTCTGTGATAAGCACACACCCCATTCAATCTCTCTGAAGGATAATTCATTGTCACTCAAACAACAGTCTTCTGATGTATTCATTTCTACTCAGAAGACTGTGATCCCAGAAAGCAGTATGCTAGAGGTTGAGAGGTTAGAGGTTGCGTTTTGTATTTCTAGATAAGCTAATAGCTACAATTTAATGAGTATTCTGCAAAAAACTTCCAATCCTTTGGTCACCTAAATTTCAGAAAGCCAGGGATGTTGGAAGTCAATCAGTGTCGGGGGTGCCAAGAGAAAGTCAGTCGATATAATGAAGTCATGAGGTTACACAACAATTTTAGGTTTTGCATTATTTGAATGGACAGGATTTTTTATATCCATCTTTATTGACAATATTACAGTATATGCAGTATATATACAGTCCATATATATATATATATATATATATATATATATATATATATATATATATATATATATATATATATATATATACAGTATACAGTCATTTTTGAATGTTTTACAGTATTACAGAAAGTAAACGTGAATGCCAATATGTATGTCAAAGCAGCCTGCAGTCCCTCCCTGTCTTTGTATTTTTAAACATGCAGAAGCAAATAGCACATTAATGGGAAAACGCATTCATCAAAAATGTGTATTAAAATGTACAATCTTTACAATGTAGAAGAAAGTTTTTTGTTGTTTGAATAAATAATTACAATGTATATATAGTGCACGATTAATAAACTTGCAGTGTTATTTTTCTCTTTTTTCTCCTGGGCCAGTAAAAATATGCAAGGGTCCAGTAAAACTCTCAAATATCACAAGATGCCAACTGCTGGTGGATATGTTTAATTTATGGCATCTGCTGTGTGTATGGGATAAATATCCTGCCATTTTTCAAAACTGAAAGTACAGTTCTGAAAGGTTGAAACTAAGTGTTTGAAAATTCTAAATCTTACAAAAAAAGTTCTAAAACATCCTAAAATAAAATGTGGCAGTTCTTAAAAAGGAAAACTCAAAAACAACATGTTTGCAGAGATTTTATTTTTTTTTTGCACTTTGCAAGCACACTCCTGTAGGTGAAGATGTAGATGGCTGTGATGTGATTCTAAAGTGTCTTTTTGCTGTCATATGTAGACTTTCACCACAGCGCCATCATTCCAGAACTGTGTTGCCCAGCAATGGTGATGCCAGCAGCAGACATGCCAACAGGGATGCCGTGGATAGGAGAAAAGGAGGAGTGGGAGGAGAGAGGAGTGTAGACATATCGGCTGCCTCCAACAGCCTGCATAGAGATGTTACAGCTGACATGATCAGCTACCAGACCCACAGCATTTATAGCGGAGACATAAACAAGTTGTCTGAGCAAACAGCCACAGCTTGCACTGTACAGGAGATCAGAGGAGAAACCATGAGCTCACAACAGCCCATTTCTGATGGAGCAGACCGGGATAAATTCAACCTCAGGTCAGACCAAACAACATTGCAGATGTAAAGGACAGAAATGAAAAGGCTATGTGTTTGTGTTGATAGTAAATAAGATATCATTGAGTAAAGGTTTTAGTACTTTTGCTCAGAGATTGGAAGAATTATTATTAGTCTTGGAAAGACTGAATGTGAAGAGGTGCCGGTCGATGTTTTTATATTTCCAGCAAAGCAAAAAGCTTTCCTGGTGCTAGGGTTCTCTTCGTTTGGTTTAATGGAGAAGTGCAAAGAACTCATCATTGTGTGTCTGTGTGATGTAATGCACCAACAGTACTACTACATCATTTTTAATGGTAAAATGAAGAATACATATAATATACTACCTGCCTGCCTGTCCAAAAATCTGTATCCCTTTTTCTGTCTTTTCAGGCTGCTGAGCAATAGAGAGAGCTCCCAGACTATCAGCCACAGCCTCAACATCATTAAAAACATTGGTGAGGAAAGCGTATAATTTAAATTCCGCTATCAAATATGATCATTAATATGAAGTCATTAACTGATCCAACACATATGCAAATATCTTTTTTTATACAGTGCATAACTGTTTACCTAACGGGCTTGATAAGGCTTCAGTATTGTGTACTGAGTTGTATCTGTCACTGCATATCTTTGAGTCATTCTGTAAGTGTACCTCTCTAAGCTGATAGCTGGCTATGTTGGCATACTACTTACCATAGTATAGTTCACTGTGTACACAGGATAATGGTTATTTGTGAGGATTAGTCCAGATTCTTTCTAGACAGCAGGACTAAGGAAAAGACTTTCCATAAGGTTTACAGATATATGTATAGGCACTGTTTCTCTCCCTGTGCATTTCTTTGGCTGTGTGTGCACATTTCTCTCTTATGTAATTCTCAGTGCAGTTCTACGCCCACCAAAGCTATCTGCAATATACGACTGAAGGAGATTATGTAACAGATCGTTGTTGTCCAACATCACCTTCTCTCTTGATATACACATAGCCAATGTTCCCTGAAAAGTGCATCTGCTCTTATCAAATGTTTTAGTTGAATAAACTTAACCAAACCTATATTCACTAATCACTTATTGCCACACACATGGAGGAAGAAACTTGAAACTGTTATCTTTAATATTATTTGTTCCATTTCCAGTTTTTTCTCTTATCGTCTGGTTGCTATTGCTGGCTATAGTGAACACAAGTAAAATCTCTCATAATTTAAGCATTAGTGTGTGTATATATATATATATACATACACACACACACACACACACTTCAATTATTAGTACAGTGATGCAGGTTATTGTTAATATCTAAATTAGGCAATTAACATTATTTGCAAACAAGATACATGATAGATTCAACACAAGGTTGTATAATGGAATTAAGTTGTAGTTCCCTTTATGCTACTCACAAAATATATATGCAAAAAATATTAACAGTAGCTGAGTGAATAAATAATTATCACTCATATAAATAAAATTATTTTACATTGTGGAGTGTTGAGGATGAATGAAGAAGTCTCAAAGCCTTAGGGAAGAATGTGGTTTGGAGTCTGGAGACATCTGAAGGTGTGCTGTGGCAAAGCATCACGCTGCCTCTGCTGGCTTGCTTTCTTCGAGGTGAGCATTAAAGTGGGGCAGTTGCTGTACAGCACCAGAACCGTAAATAAAAGAACAGAAAGGTTTGAACACTTGTCATAATTCTGGAGAAATGTGACTCATGAGAGGACAATAAAAAACGTGAGTCTCCCGTGAGCTAACCTCTGTTGCTCCTTGTTTACATCCTGCAACAGCATGCTACGTGTGACGTTGTGTTATTCTTCTGCGCATGCGGGTCACTTTCAGGCTGCGTGCACACTGGAGTAAACTGTCAAACAAAATGTCAACTGTCAACAAAACAAAAAAATCGGATCTGGTAAAAAAAATAGGAATTAAGCATCAAGGCCTGCAGTCTGAACGTAGCCTAACAGCAGTTCCTGTGGGGTTCCTGTAACACATGGATTATGGGGGGTTCATTAGTTGTTGTTTGTTTCACGTTCCTTGTGTTTGATTGGCATTTGTAAGGGGTGGGCACTGGGCTATAGGAGTCCAGAGGGAAAGAGGGGAGATCTTGCAAAACTCAGAAACAATGGTCTGATAGAATGGGGATGGGAGGGCTTTGTAGCTTCCAGGAATATTCATGTAAGCGTGGTCCAGGGTATTTGTTCCTCTAGTGGGGATGTGGACATGCTGGTGGAATTAAGGTAAAACAGATGTGAGGAAAATCACCAGCTACAATAAAAACAATAACATCACGTTGTTTTGTCATGTGACTGCTGATGACCTTAAACAGTTCCTGCATTTTTGAATTTGTATCTAGAGGAATGTAAACGGCAACAACAAAAACACTGGAGAATCCTCTGGGAAGATAATATGGCCGACATCTTAACAATAATAATTCCACATCTTTTAACCTCTTCACTAGGCCCATGGGTAAGGTGCCTATCTCGAAAATGCATGCCCAAATTTAATATCTCCAAAATGACAAGGGCTATAAACATTATATTGCTAGCAAATGGAAGGTAACACATTTAAAAACCAGGAAGATTTAAAGCACTCCCTGCACAACTGTCTGCTATTGCACAAGGATCAAATCACTCCACTGCTGCAGCCAGCATATCTCGCTTGTGTCAGAGATGTGCTTTTTAAGTGACATATTTTATCATTGAAATTTACTTAATCTGGGATTACAACAGTGGTTGATCTTGTTGAAAAAATAACTGTTTCAAAAGAAATGTCACGGTTTACAGAACGAGTGCAAGCAAGAGTGTGAGCCCAAAAGTAGGGATGGGACGCTCGATACTGACGTGTCAACGCTGTGTCGAGATCCCGAAGCACAGGCGTTTAGAAACACTGCTCCAAAGCGTGGTTCAAAACGTCATTGTCACGTGACCGCAGTGAAGCGAGGCTTTGGTGCGTTTCACTCCTGTTTCGACAGGTGGCACACCTGCCGCTTCTACGCTTGATTCACACTGTTTGGAACAAACTGCACATCAGCTTTAAACTCATTTGACAGATTTGACCCAAGGACACACAGTCATTTGGTTTATTTGAGCGACGTGCTGTAGTAGCTATATCTGCACCTGTAGGCCTATGATGGCAAAAAAAATATTTATCTTTGCCAGTAAAAAATGTTCCATGTGACCAAATTTTTCCAAGGCAGGTGATGTCAATTATGAAAAAAAAAAACAGACTCAGCCCCAAAACAGCTGAATATTTCTGAAGACAATTCTTGACATATAACAAATGTATAGGGCCTATATCTACACCTTTGTTAATAAGCTATGGTATAAAACTGTAGATATCCACATTTATTACCATTATTAGGCTATATTCTTAGATTTGTATACTTTATTATAATCTCTACTCACTAACTTCAACTACCTATTATTCCTAATCCTTTTATGTCTTGCGAGTATCTGCAAGAATTCACCCTCAGAGATCAATAAAGTATTCCGATTCTGAACATGAACAAGTTGTCTCTATGGGGGTAGTGGTTAAGACATATGCCTTTGGTGTGTGACCTGGGTTCGATTCCCACTGTGATACATGTGTCCCTGAGCAAGACACTTTACCCCTAATTGCTCCCAAGCTGCGCCCTCTGACATAGCAATTGTGATTCCCTTTTAAGAAAAGCGTCAGCTAAATGAGTGAGTACTTATGAAACAACACACAGATGTGTTTTATTTAAACACACTTTTATTGCAATCCCCATCTGCTGTCTCTGACAATCTGAAGGCATTTGTTTGTTTGTTGTATGGTGATTTCTCCGAAATCCTGTTGGTCACGTATCGATAAGATGTTTAGAATTGTAAACGCGGGTCAGTCATTGTTTCAATGAAACCCCTACCAAGATGTGTCGATATCAAAAGTGACCAGTAGGTGTCACAGTGGACACAGTGTTTCGAAGCCTCGACCCAATTCCAGCACAATTACTTCAAACGTTTCAATGTTTCACAAAGCCTCGCTTTTCCCATCACTACCCAAAAGCAAGACACCAAGGCAGAGATTCAGTTCAGGGGATTTAATCCAACAGAAGCAGAATATCAGGCTTACATGTAGTTGACTTGTAAAAACGACGAAGAAACAGCAACAGACAGAACACTCCTTCATACAACATAACAGAGCATACACACACACTACAAAAACCGGACAAAGAAAGGCATATATACACAGGGACTAACGAGCAGGGCGGAGCAACACATGTGACAGGAATCAAGGTTAACGAGGAAAACAGAGAGACAGGCAGGCAGAGTGATTAACTGGGGGAACAGACAGAACACTTGACAGGCAGATATGGGGCAAAATAATAACCAACACAGACAGAACACATGTTACAAAATACCAGACAAAAATCTAACTTCAGACAACAGAAACCCATGTAAACAGACAAACACCGACCAACTATAACACAGGGATCATAACAGACAGAACCTAAATGACAACACAGAACTAGAACACAGAGTACAGAGCAGACTAAACCAAAATAATGCAGACAGAGAACTAGAAGCAAATACTAAGACATGAACTAAGGCACAGGACTGAGAACAAAGACATGGAACCAAAACCCAGACTCCCCAACAAGACACACAGACGGGATTGTGACAAGAAACTAGTTATTTTCCTCGTCTGATCACCCTGACAAACATCATTCAAGTAATGTCCAGTTTGTTAAGTACAATGAAGGACAACTTTGCAACAAGATTCAATGACTTTGACACGCCCAAAGAGTTACCCTCACTTCATATAAAGCAGTCTTTTCTGCATTGCCCAGTCAACTATAATTTGTTGGTCTCAAATGAACAGGCAAGTTCAGTTGGTTCTTAATTGTTTGCTTCTTTTTACCAGGAAATGCTGTGATGTAGCTATGTAGGGTGTCACATCTGCCCAGGTACTCATCACCTGTGACTAACAGAGGCTCTCTAAGAAGTGTGGCAGGACTTTTCTAAAGCTGTTCCTTATGTCTCAAAATTGTCACTGAGGCACAGTGATAATCTAGGCATTTGCAAAAAGCAAAAAGAATTTCAACATGTGTTCCTATTGCCTGATTCATTTTCTTTTGACCCTCCAGCCTGTCTGTACCAGGAATACAGGGACACCTCCAAGCAGCAGGAGATTGAGCAACGGCGGTGGCGTGAGAACCTTTCACCTGGGGTCACAGCAGGGTCTGTGGTGGCAAAATCTGGTGTCATGTCCCCCCCTGTGTTACAGCTGCAGCTGAGGAACAGTGATCGCTCACTGAGCTTGTGGCAGAACCTGGAAGCTGTGCAGGCCAGCGGCCTACTCACCCAGCTACCGCAGAAAGAAATCATAATGCAAGAGGTGAGCAATTCTGTAAGGGGGAAGGATTATTTGGATCAGTACAAATGTTAAAACATTGCATTCAAGAGGTAAGCATTAGGTTTCACTCTTTACTGTTAAAGAAGTCAATATTAAAGGTGCGCAAGGCAACCTAGGAATCCAAGAAGGACCTGAATACAGACAAGCTGGCGGATGTTAGCCATCATGGTCAGTGTGACAACAGGCAGAAGTGGTTCTTGGTTTAGATAATGTATGTGTAAAGAGGATGAAGAAGACAGCGCCTAACTCTTTCACAAAATAGAGGAGAAGACGGTACTTTTCATGGTCAATGCATGCTGGAGTATCTGCTTTTTTGGCTGCAAGTAGCATGACATTTGAAACAGGTAAATCATCGAGTTTATTAAATGACACTAGGTTTTAAACCTGCCATCCTCTGTTCCATTGTGTTAAACTATGAAATGATCCTGTGTGAAAATGTAGCATGTTAGAGTTAAAGGGCTATATGTAGTTTTTCAAAGAAATCACTTTAACGCCCATTTGTGAACAGTCTGTAACCTCACATGAAAATGAACGCCTGCTTTCCCGATCCCTCGGAACAACCACTATTGTCTGTCGTGTGAACGGATTGGGTGCATTTCCTGCATGTACGCTCCCAAGCCCCTTGCCTCGTACAGGAACAACAGCACAGGGTTAGGCTAGACTGGAGGACTCAGAGGCGGACACAAGTGAGATGTCAAACACAGGATCAGATTTATTGTAAATGGTGCAGGGAAAGGAGCAGGAGGTTGGGACGGAGCAGGGATCTCCAGACAGTGCGGGGCTTGGTAATGGCGTCCTTTTGTTCTGTACAAGGTGGCGTGGCTTGGCAGGCTGAGTTCAGGTAGGGAGGCGGGCAGCGTCTCAGGCGATACTGAGGTGGACAAAGAAACAGTTCACTGAACACTCAAAACAGATGAGAATTTGGCCAGAGCAATTGTACCACAGGAGGTAAACTGGCAAAGAGTGGGAGCTCAACCAGGGTATTTGGCTGCAGGTGGTGATTACTGGATTAGCCACAGGTGTGAGACTCTGCCGGTGGAGAGGAGCCAGGGTCGGACACGCCAATGAACACATACACACAGCACATGACAAACGAGACAGACAGGAACAGCAGGGGAGGGAACTACACGGAAGACGCTAGGAAATAGGAGGAGGCAAGGCCTAATCACAACACGCAGCTAATGAAGTGTCCGCCAACACCAAAAAAAACGACATCTCCCAGCACAGACTCCAACACAAACTCCATCTAAAAAACATTTACGTTTTGTGCTGAAGCCACAAGGATTTAATGAATGAGATTGACATACCATAATGAAAGTCTAACTGGAATTAATATAACTCAGATCTCTCCATGATCTTGTGAACTGCGCTGGGCGGATAGAACATACTACTTTAAGGGCCCCCCTTAAAGTGGGGGGTATCACAAAATAAGGGGTGGAAGGTTCCAAGTGTTGCTGGCCTTTAACACTATTGCTATGCTAGAATACTAGAAATTAGAATGAACACTAATATTAGCCCTAAACTGTAAGACAGAAAAGAGTTTTATTTGTGAATCAGATGAATTGTTGAATGTCAATAACCTGTTGAAATGGGACAAATAGGCCTACTATAAACAATCTGTAGGCATACACTAGCCAAATAAACTGTATAGTATTATACTAACATTAAACGTTTCATTTGTTATAATAATGTACTAAAACAAATTTATACTAATTTCTCCTCCAGGTGGAGAGAACCTCTGCGGTTGACAGATGTAGATTTAGCCATTGTTGTAATATTAATTAACTTTTAGCTATTAGCTTCTCCACCGTTTCAGTTGCTGTAACTTATGAACTACATAATATACAATGCAACTTAACAGTGCAGGACACCACCACAGTTCATTCAATACAGTAATGTTACTTACCACGATCTAACCTTTATACTGAAGTTTTGCAACAATTTATAATATTCACTCTAGCTCAAACTGTTTTCATAATCATGTTAGGGTGCGTGGTTGGGCGGCAGGTTGGAGGACTCACAGCTGGCAGGTTCCGTTCAAAGAAAGGTTTATTAAACCAAAAGCAAGTACACTTGTGACGTGTCCGTCCGTATCGAGGCTTTCGAAGCCTGTGTCGAGTAATGCAGGATGATTTTTGTGAAGCGCGTATTGAGGCTTGTGCTGATGACGTGTTATGTGGTGACGTTCGTGACCGATTCAGGAGATGGTTTGCGGGTTTGGCCTGCGATTCGAAAGGAGCAGCAAAATGCAATGGACCCTCCTCAACATTTTGTGGACTTTTGAACTTGAACAAATTAGATTTTATCTACAGCTCATTTTAAATGGCTAAGAAAGTTTATCAAATTATGTCAGAATTGCTTTGATCAAATAATAATATAATGATGGCACAGTAGAGCAAATGTAAATGCTCTGTACTTGTATAGCGCCTTTCTAGTCTTTTCGACCACTCAAAGCGCGAGCCTAAGTGCTCAAACGGAAAGTAACATTCACACACATTCATACACTGCCGGAACAGCCGCCAGGGGCGAATCGGGGTTCAGTATCTTGCCCAAGGACACTTCGACACGCAACCAGGGGGAGCCAGGGATTGAACCGCCGACCTTCCGATTAACGGCCAACCCGCTCTACCTCCTGAGCCACAGCCGCCCCATCAAATGAAGCACCGTGAAGCTTCGGCCCATGAGTGAACCAATTGGATGGAAAGCTTCAATGCTTCATGAAGCTTCATCTCGCCATCACTACTTACAGGCAGTGGCTGAGTCCAATGGAGAATCCACAAGGGCATGGGGGAAACACAAATCCAAAATACTGGCAGACAAAGTTACAGGCAGATATAAAAAAAAAAACACACAGGAGACAGGGCAAGGCTGGCTACAAACCACAACAACAGACAGAGCATCTAAACACAACAATGACCAGACAAAGACTGAGGGAAACAAGCAAGGATATAGACACAGGGATAAGAGCTGGGAGGAGGTACACAGGTGAGGGACATGAGTCAAACGAGACTCAGGCAGGCAGAGTGATAACTGTGGGAACAGACATGACACAGGTTACTGAACACTAGACGATAGACAAGACAGAACCCCAATACCCAACAGACCAAAATAACAGATAATCAACTGACCAAAACTCAAGAGTGCAAAACTTGGCATGGCTGACAGGCAGAGTGTGACAAATCATCCAATACATTTAGCTGTGCTCACATTGCTGAGCCTATCTAATAAAAAAATATACATCTAGTTACTGAAAAACCTGCGTATCATGTTGGCTAAATGCAGTAAATGAAATGTTGTCATGCAACGAGCATGGATTAGTTCAACCTCTAGCTGAAAAACAGTGGTGGAAGAAGTACTCAATTTTCCTACTTAAGTAAAAGTACAGATACCACATAAAAATATTACTCAAATAAAAGTAAAAGTCATCCAGTATAAACCTACTCAAGTAAAAGTAAAAAAGTACCCGCTTTTAAAAATACTTAAGTAATCAAAAGTAAAAAGTACTACACATTTAAATCTATTGATCTTACAAAAAGCAATCTATCTTTTTAAATTCACTCAAGACGGGTTTGAATACAGCATTATAAGTTATAGAGAATCAGAATGTGATCCACTTGGTCGATAACATTTGAAACGGCTATATCAGCCGCACGTATACAATTTTACCCCCATTCCCGTTAGTGTTGTGTCGTTCAAAGAACGTTTCGTTCATAAGACCTAATCGTGTGTATGACTCGGGAGGAACGGGTTGTCTCAGTGAGTAATTCGTTCATTTTCACTCATGCGTGAAGGATTTTGGACTCTTGCGTTCACTCGTCACACAGCAGCTGCATGGGCTCCGTCAGCACAGGAAACAGAATTGATTAGTTCACGACTCTCAACTGTGGGTCTGTTTGAGTCAGCCAGGCAGCCTTCAGTGTTTGAGAACGCGCTGTTTTTTAATCACCCACTAGAGGGCTGCAGCGCAGCAATAACCAGCCTAGTTCAAATGAATGAAATGAATGGAATGACTCAAAAAAAAGATTAGTTAATTTTAATGAACGAGATTTGTATGAAAGAGTCTGTCAAAAGACTCAAACTTGCCATCACTAATTCCTGTTAGTGGAGGGCTAAACCGGAAGCTAGCTTGCTCGCCGGGCAAAAGTCAACACAGTGGACGCTGTGGCGCTACTGCCAACTAGCGTTCGAGGGTGTAATTGCAGAATGACGGACACAGCTACGCACAAGTATAAATGCGGCGTAGCTACGCACGTAGACCCTACGCAGGAGTATAAAGAAGCCTGAATGGAAAACTCTTCTACACAAATCCCAGTCCTAATAAAGTCTGATAAGACTGGGGGCCAATCTGCTGGGTCATGTGATGGATCAGCATCTGTTCCATTAGGGTCTGAGCTGCTTGTATCTGATGCTGGCTGTACATCTCTGGCTGTGCTCGTACTGTCTGAGGCTGCCTGTGTTTGACTTAGGTCTGTGTGACCTGCTAAAAAATTCTGGACTTGGTCTGTGCTGGTACTGGCTCAGGCTGGATGTGGATCAGCTGTGCTCTACTCTACTGACAAACTTCAGCATAGCCCCTATAAATTATAGATATTTTCTATATTAAGTTGCATCAGGCCCATTCAAGCTGGCTCCTCCAAGTTTCCTTAAATACATTTTCAAATATAAAACACTATATATAAAATGACTGGGCTGAATACGTGATCCTTATTATTTACTGAGATGTGCATCTATATTGCCCAGTCTGCCCCGCTAATCAACATTTTAATAGTCAATGTGTATCCACTGTTGGATCCATAGCTGTAACTAAACTTCACTGTCTTGTTTTTAAATGATGTATGAGGAGTGCCATCACATCCTGTCTGGATTGGTCCCACAGATGTTTCTTGCTCAAATAAAAGAGTTTAATTTCTTGCACGTGCATATATTTCCACGCGCAACGAGGTCATCATTCCCAGCTACAGTTTTTAAACGCTGTGGCCCGTCTGCGTTTATCAAAAGTAGTAAATAGTTGTATTTCACTCTAACATTGTACAGTCACAGTCTGGCAAGCAACCAAGACACGACAGACAATAGCCAGAGATGGGGACTCGAGTTTGAGACTCAGACTCGGACTTAAGTCACATACACAGTGACTTGAGACTCGAGGTCTGGGACTCATGAACAATGTTTATTTTTAGGAAACGTCTGATGAGCTTGTTGTTATTCCTCTCCCTCTGTTACTTATAACCTGCCTACATAACACATAGTATCTGCTGCGCGCGGCCACAAGTGACAGAGGACAACAAACACCGGCAGCTGCTGAGCCATTCATCATAAACTTTGGCTTTAAAACTTCATACAACAAGGCCCAAAATAGGTTAGTAACCTGTGGTTAGTAAACATGTTTAGCGCAGCATTGGCCATCTAACGTTAGCTTGCTTCTTGCTTTAGTTACGACCTTTGGGATGTTAACTCCGACTGTCGCTCGTTATGAAAAAATGAATGAACATTTATTTACTTGCCATAGTTGTGGTGGTCGATTAACATAATCGTTTACGTCCCGCGTACCGTTACCGTTTTATTTAGTTAACGTTACATTGGTTTGAGAGTGTGGGGGATGTGTTGCCTTACACTAGTTTAAGCTGTCATTGATTGCAATGCACATTACATGGTTGTGCTCTGTGAAAAACAGGTTACTGGTTTATTGTTGATCATGCAACGTTAGAGTTTTATTTAGTTATAACATTACACTGGTTTGAGAGTCTGGGGGGGTGTTGACTTACAGTAGTTTATAAACTGTCATTAGTTGTAGACTCATTATTGTGCATAAGGCTACATGGTTGTGCTCTGTGAAAAACAGGTTACAGGTTTATTGTTGATCATGTAACTTTACAGTTTTATTTCGTTAGCGTTACACTGGATTTGAGAGTTTGCGGGATGTGCTGTGTCAGGGTTTTGATTAATGCAAAGCAGGAGAGAGCCCAAATGCAAGACACTGGAAAGTTGACTGAAGGAGCACAGGTTTTAATCCAAACATAACAATTCAGGCTTACATGCAGCAGGCACAGCTGATCAGGCATCACAGAGACAGGCAGAACACTCATCACATGACAATGACTGGATGGAGACTGAACAGAAACAGCAAACATTTGACTAACAAGACAGCAGGGGAAAACAGAGAGACAGACAGAACACAGGTGACTGAACACTAAACATAGACCATATCAAAATAAGAACAGAAGTAACAGATTAGAATAATATAAATAACAAACTAATCCAGAACATCAGCAGACAGATCACAAAATAATACAAATAACCTACAACCAACAGGGAAAACAGACAGAACAGAACACAGAGCAGACAAAGCCAAAATAATGGAAAGACAAAACTAGGAGTAAATACATAGACATTAACTAAGACACAGAACTACAATGCAGGGCTCAACCTAAGATAAAAGACAGACGGGTACTAAGTGAGCTAAACCGAACATGTAAATGAACAATGGAATAAACAAGGCTAAACAAGGAACAAAACCCCACAGAAAACATGGACCAACTGCTAAACAGAACGGGGTAGGGAACAGAGACAGGACCAACCAGGAAACAGAACAACACTAAACATGGAACAGATCAGAAATAAGGAAAATACCAAAACACAACAGATACAGAACTGACCAATAAACAAAACTCACAGAGAGCGAATCTAAGCATAGCAGACACGCAGAATGTGACATGTTGGCTTACAGTAGGATAGTTAATAAGCTGTAATTAATTGCATTGCACATTACATGGTTGTGCTCTGTAAGTGAAAAACAGTTACAGTTACAGAATATCTTGTAGCTATGCAGTGTTATAAGCAGCCTGGATTGAACACAGCAGGTGATAGAAACATTCATTATAACTATGAGTGACTTGAGACTTGACTTGGACTCTTGCTCAAAGACGTGTGAGCATTTCTGACAAGAGCTGTGCTCCTTAGCTGGTTAGCAGGACAGACAGAGAGATTCACTGCAGCTGCACACAGGCTAAGTGAGATCTACATCAGACTTGTAGAGGAGAGAACACATTTACCTGATTGATGTTCCCATACTTCACTCTCATTGAGTTTTTCATGATCAGAATCAGAAATACTTTATTGATCCCCGAGGGGAAATTCTTTTGTCACAATTGCACTTATCAAAGGTAGATAGATAAAGAGTATATAAATATAATAGTATAAATATAAAAAATAAAGACAAATATAAAGGTGTCTGGGTATGTACAATATTTACATTATTAAGAATTATTATGGTGAACCAAAAAGGACTAGTGAATAAATAGCAGCAGAGAATATTGCACATTAATTATTAGACAGGTAATACTGGACAGAAAATGGCTAACCTCTGTGGCTCTTTGCTTACTTCTGTAGCCTGCAACAGCTGCTGCTGCTTGTGACGTCGTGTTATTCTTCTGCGCATGCGGGTCACTTTCACGCCTCGGACAGTTCACACTGGAGTCTGATATGGGCCACATTTAAACAGTAATGTGAACTGTCAAACAAAAAACATCGGATCTGGGAATTGAGCATTAAGGCCTGCAGTCTGAACGTAGCCTAAGACTGAGACATACTGTATCTTAGACTTCTTTAAGATCAGTTTTGATCAGATGACACAGATGAGTTATTTGCTATTGAGGTCACTATGAGGAAACTTAGACATATTTGGGAAGATTCATAAGATCCTAGGAGTCATAGCTGAGTTTTCTTTGAGCTTTTTCTCTGATCTCATGGTCCCATGTTCAGGAGACTTAGATTACACTTATTTAAGAGTAAGTTCAGTTCAGAGTCAGACATAAATGAAATTGTATATGGTTGTTTCTCCTGAGCTGAATTTGAGAAGTAGGAGAAAAAGCTCTAGTATTAAAAGTAGCTCATTTGTGTCTAGGAGAAATGAAGGAAACCACAGACAGAGCTGAAACAAAAAATCAGAGAGCCAAAATCAAATAATGGTCTAATTTAGTTTTTTGCTAATTCCTTTATCTTTTACTTTTTTTCCTATTGAAGAAAGACATCAAGAAAATCAAAACAGGCCACCCGGACATGAAAGTGATATATCAAAATAAAAGCCAAGCGTATATAATGGCCCTTCTAAAACATTATGCAAGCACTAACATTGGAAGAAAAATAAATAAATAAAGCTGGACTGCTGGAAACACATCGGCATCCTAGCTGATTACATGTAGTTTAATATTGTGCATTTATCCATGTACAGAGCAAGAGTTAATTTTTTGATTAATTAGCACATTGTCTGCTGCAATACAGTTCGTAAAATAGCTTGTGGTAAGTAATTATTGTGTGTGCAGAGTTGTTAATGTTAGCACTAGTATTTCATTTGGTTTCCACCATAATGCAATGTTGCTTAAGTGAATTCAGGGTGAAAGTTGATCAAGCTGATGTTTACCCTCTCTAAATTAAATTTACAGCTGTCAGTTGCGCCCAGGGCTGGAAATTAACACCCGCCAAGCACCAAATGCGGGTACATTTTCCGTTTGGCAGCTAAATGTTGGATGGCTACCCGCCACATTGGAGGGTAAATGTATTCGGCATGATATCAACATATAATATCTATTTGACGGTAACTAACAGCTGCCCGGTGTTCCTGTTTGTTGTGTTTCACACTTAAATTTGTCCCTGCTGTAACACACAGATTAGGACGGTTCATTGGTTGTTGTTTATGTTTATGTTATGTAGAAAAAGACCATTACATGTCAATGCAACGCCGATCAACGAGTATGATCCATAGACTGTATAAAAAAATGTTGATCCACAAAAGCTGTGATGCTGTGGGACCAGGACTTCCAGACTTCCTGGACCATGCAAAGAGGGTGATTGTACAAAGTCTCTGATGTGGAGGTTTAAGTTGAATGATAAAGCGTGATTAAGAGTGAGCAGTGATTAGATTTGTTGAATGATTAATAAGAGTCTTGTAAGTTTAGAAAACAATTTTCTATTATGTCTTAAGTACATTTAATAGCAATAATATAATTAACCTTCAAATTTCACTCTGGCCTCTTCTTTAAGTTTATATTCGACTCAATACCTTATTATCTCAAATAAAACGATTGAAACAAATATATATGTGACACAAAAAGGAAATTCATTATTTTGTCCGATAAAAATATGTTTGGCCATTGGATTTTTTCATCTACCAGTCCCATTGGCAGGTGAACCAAAAAGTTAATTTCCACCCCTGGTTACGCCCTATGTCTGAAGTTGGAATGATTGTGCTAATTTTGACTTGGATATCATATGTCATAAACAAGCTACAATATAAATTTGGGGAACACAACTACATAAATCAAAAAGATAACATTGAGTTGAACCCACAATTAAATGCAAAGTAAAACATAACTTCTATAAGTTTACAGAGTAAATAGTGAGTGGCTGGAAGTGAGCATACTTGCACAATAGTTTGTAGGTGCTAGTACTTAAACTGCTTCATTCCAGATGCAAATTTCACAGTGCTTTGTTCAACCAAGGACATTTGTATGTGCTGGGTAATTAGCTTTTTATAAAAATGGACCTTGTATAACTGTAATTACCTTAATAAGCATAAAGGTTCACTTACTTGCTTTTCTAAGCTTTCAACCGCATTGTATGGTCCTGTTGAGCAACTGAGATTGCTCAGTTGTCATCAGGTGACCAAAGTGTGGAAATTTTGTCACACTTTGGGGGCGGCTGTCGTTAAGGAGGTAGAGCAGTTTGCCTGTTAATTGAAAGCTCAGTGGATCAATTCCCGCCTTCTCCAGGTTGCATGTTGAAGTGTCCTTGGGCAAGATACTGAACACCAAAGTATATGACCACGCCTCTGGTGGCTGTTCCACCAGTGTATGAATGTGTGTGAATGGTGAATGCGATGTAGTGTAACAGCGCTTTGAGTGGTCGGAAAGGCGCTATGCAAATACAGAGCATTTACATTTTTACATGACAACAGGTGTTAATATATGGGGGAGATGCTAATTTCTCTCTCTGTTCAAAGAGGGTCCTCCTCAATCTTTCCCTGGCCATCCACTGACTCCTGGTCGAAGACCTTTGACTGCTGCTCACTAGGTATAGGAATCTGCCGCCAGTATTAATGTGACCTTATGATTTGCTTTTCTGTCTAGGCCATGTTTGAACTTGTTTCCTCAGAAGCATCCTACTACAAGAGTTTGGAAATTTTAGAGACTCACTTCCTACGTAACCCACTTCTGATCAACACTCTCAGCCAATCCGACGTGCATTTTCTCTTCTCTAACATTGAGGAAGTCATGACAGCCAGTGAAAGGTAGGACAAGATCTTTGCTAACACAAATTATTTTATGATATGCTTCATATCCCTGGATAATGATCTCTTAATATTTCAGGTTCCTGATGGATCTTGAGCACCGAATTGAGAAGTCTATTTTGATTTCTGATGTGTGTGACATTGTCAGCTACCACGCTGTGGAACACTTCAGTGTCTTCATCAAATACGTCATCAACCAGGTGTACCAAGAGAAGAACTACAGACGCATTTTGTGAGTTCCTATTTTAGAAATACATCTGTTACATTGTGGACTAAGCCTTTCTCATGTACTTGTAGTTAGATTTGTTAACATGTTCAGCCACCTGGACAACGTAGTTGTTAATTGTTGTTAATTAAGTGTGGAGTAAAAAATGAGTCAGATAGCCATTTCTTTTTTAAGCAAATGGTGGTGTTTTATCAAATATATTGGGATTTTTTGATATTGGACAGTATTTTTGTCTTTTGAAAGCACTAAATAATACAAGGCCTGTTCAGAGAACAATATTGTTTGTGGCTTGCTTACTGATGATGAATACATGCTTGGAGAGGAAGTATGAGGAAAAAAATCCCTCTTCCATTGCAGTGTATGTGAATGTTGTCAGCCCTAACAGGTTTGATCATGACAGATGCGATTTGCAGGGTGTGGTTAACTATGAATGTATGGGCTATGTCTCGCTTCATTAAACACACACCACATGTTGCAGAGGACAGGTTCTTCAGGTGGCAGACACTAAGGCTACCTTCAGACTGCAGGCCTTACTGCTCAATTCCCATTTTTTTGTTTGACAGTTCACATTACTGTTTAAATGTGGTCCATTTCAGACTCCAGTGTGAAGTGACCCGCATGCGCAGAAGAATAACACGACGTCACTCGTAGCATGCTGTTGCAGGCTAAAGAAGTAAACAAGGAGCAAAAGAGGTTAGCTCACGGGAGACTCACGTTTTTTTATTGTCCTGTGTTCAAACCTTTCTGTTCTTTTATTTACGGTTCTGGTGCTGTACAACACCACTGCCCCACAACCAGGGGCGCCTTTATAGGGGGGAAAAGTTAGTATAATTCCAAGGGCCCCTCACTGACAGGGGCCCCAAAAAATAGGTAGAAACTAGTAAATTATAGTAGTAGTAGTAAATTATATTTATATAATCCATCATCATTGAGTATTTTAAATATAATAATAAAATTAATGATCTCTTTGTTTTTGGCAATAGAAGTTAAATATCCCCATTGACCAAAAAGTAAAAATCCATATTAACCGACCACCCCCCTGTATCTGCATGAAATGGTTTGGTCCGGCCTTAGCGCACTCATCAGTAACGTGTTTAGTTGCAGTCAGTAGATGCGCCTGAAACACAGTGATAACAATGTTGCCTAGTAAACCAAAATCTGATTTTCAAAAAAGGAAAGAGAGGAAAGAGAGAGAGGAAAGACAAAGGAAAGGATGTCAATCTGTAACCCAGTTTTTCACCAAGAAAGGTGGCCAGCCTTTAGTCTGTGAGTGGAGTTAACCTGTTGGCTTCATGTCCACAGTGAAATAAGCTAGCTAGCTGCAGACTAGTGTTAGCCCACATTTCATCAACATTTAATCAGTGCAGGGAAACGTTTAGCAAGAAATTCATATTAAATCATTGTCCCTCCTCCTTTTAGCAGACTAACAACAGATGATTCAGCAGCACCCCAGTCTCCCCATCACTGTAGCCTCCCTGTCCCAGTGAAGAAGGCGAGCAACACTGTGTGAATGACAGGCCAGTTAGCGTCATTCCAGGGAGGCTGTGGGGATTTCTCTGTCTCTCTTGCTTTTTTTATCGTAACAAAAAAGAAAATGAAATGTTTATTAATGACAGAAATTCAAACACAAATTATTTTCTCACATAATAATCATTATGAAATAAAATAATAACTGCACTAGATACTGGACAGTTGGAAACAGTGAGTAGCTTACCTCAGCCTGCGTGTAATTTACAGACAATATTAAAATAATCCAGTTTGATTTCATTTAGATTTAATTATGGCCATTAAATAACATCTATAGATAGTTCATTTTACTATAAAAATACATTGAGACTGTAAAAGATTGCCTTATGGACATTTTTTATGGTGGCTTTTAGTATTGCATCAAATAGTGAACTGCATACTATATACAGACTTGCATGTACAAATCAGTAAATATTGTGCTAGTACTAGTATTGAACTACAAGAAACAAGACAGTTGCAAGCCTTTAGAGGGGCCCAATTAGATTTTTTGTCATGGGGTCCAAAGTTTCTGTCGGCACCGCTGCCCACAACTCCCTCACCCACAGTTTCTCTCTCTCCCCACTGTGTCCGCTCGGACAAGTAACATGTACGTAACTCAGAAGAGAGCTCGCGGTCCGGCGGATTTCATGTGTAAGAAAGGGAATTTATGGGCAGATGATAGCGAGGTAGAGAAGGAAGAGAGCCAAATGTTTAATAAAGGCTTTTGTAGAGCTTTTTCGTTCACCACGGCTCCATCTACAGCAGAACTGTGACAACAGCTGCTCTAAAGTGCTGTCAAAGTCGCATCAATTGCAACCTTAGTGTCTATGGAAGATTTAATTGGACTTTAATATTTGTAACCCACAGAAGACAATCCACAAATGTGTACTATGATTTACAAATATTTCACTATTCACAAATGTGTGTTTTTACATTTGTGTTGTGTCAAATCATATCCACAAAAATACAGAGTGATAAGTACACACAAAACTGTTTTTACACATTTGCGGATTACTTCCTGTCAATTTGTGGGTCACGTTACATTTGTAAATCATAGTAAACATTTGTGGATTGTCTTCTGTGGGTTACAAATATTAGTCCAATTAAATCTTCCATAAGTGTCCAGACTGAGGTTGCATTTAAAAAGATCCACATATGGAAGTGGCCCAATTCCAAACTGGAAAAAATCAGATTCCGTGTGACTTGGCTTGTTCAAATTTTCATAAAAAGATCAGATCTGAGTCACATATGAGCAAAAAAAAAACCTACAGTCTGAATGTAGCCTAAATGGGACTTACACCAGCTACAGGAAAAACCTATCAGACCTACTGGTTGTGTGAAATGTATTCAGAAAATCAAAAGGCCTATCAGCAGTTTATGAACTAACATTTTGGAGATGCAAGAAAATCCATCTATTTGATGTTAGCTGAAAGTTGCATTTACCGAGATGTACGCTCTCTCTCTCTCTCACTCTCTCAGCATATATAGCCCGCTGCTTTTAGTGCGGGTTAAGAATAAAAGAAGCATTCACAAGATCAATCAGAAGACAATTGCAGACATTTGCATAGTAGCAGTGCATGTATCAAATAGGCCTCCATACTTCGTGACATTTCACTCACCCTATCTGAAACGTAAGGCCATTCTCCTGTCTGTCATGGTGGTGAAGTGGTCAATAACCAAGTTATAGAATTCCTCGAGCAGAACCATGGCTCGGGGTTGGGCGGCCATCTGCCTTGACCAGTTGGGGGGAGAGAGAGAGAGAGAGAGAGAGAGCAAGAGAGGAACAGAGAGAGAGGGGAGAGGGGGCAGAGAGAGATGGATGGAAGGCAGCCTACACAGTATACACACAGAGGTACAGACAGTAAAGGTGATGTTGCTATAGACTAAATGAAAAATGGTACAGATATTTATAGTAGTGTTAATGATAATAATCATAATGTTAATAATAGGACTAGTAACAATAATAACAATAATCTTTATTTGTAGAGCACTTTTCAAAAACAAGTTACAAAGTGCTTTAACAAGTGTAAAGACAATAATACCCAAAAGACAATAATACAAAAACAATACAAGATAAAAGCATGAAAACACTGAAAAGACTAAAATACACTTTTAAGATAAATATAAAATTAGTAAAATACAATAAAATAAAAGGGATAAAATAAAGTCAAATAAGATCGGGAAAGGCTCTCCTATAAAAGTATGTTTTAAGAAGGGACTTAAAAGAGTTCACTGACTCAGCCAACCTGATTTCCTCGGGCAGGCTGTTCCAGAGCCTCGGGGCCCTGACAGCAAACACTCTGTCCCCTTTAGTTTTCAGTCGAGACTCTGGAACAGACAACAGACCTCTGCCCGAGGATCTCAAGGTACGTGCTGGTGTGTATGGGACTAAAAGGTCAGAAATATAACAAGGCGAGAGGCCATGAAGAGCTTTAAAAGTGATCAATAGAATTTTAAAGTCTATTCTAAAACTCACTGGGAGCCAGTGTAATGAAGCTAAAATAGGAGTAATGTGGTCATATTTCTTTGTTCTGGTTAAAAGCCTGGCAGCTGAGTTCTGGACAGTCTGGACATAATTGACATAATAGTCCGGAATAATTGTAGCAGAGGGTGTCGAGCAGGAACACGGGGGCAGCAGGTGACCCGCAGCCACAGATCCAGACTCCACAGCTCCAGAGCCAGAAACACCTGCAGGAAGTGATAGGAGGAGAGAGGAGAGGGACGAGAAAGCACAAGACTACCGGAAAGGGGAGAAGTTGTGTTAGTAACATGCAATAATGGGATGAGGTTGCATACAGAGGGAGAGAAAGTAGAGGAGAGAGGAGCTCAGTGCATCATGGGAAATCCCCCGGCAGTCTAGGCCTATAGCAGCATAACTAAGGGATGGTTCAGGACTAGCCAAATAAACTGGATAAACTCATAAAGTTCTTAAAATAACTCCACCACAGAGAAAGCAACACAAAAATAAAATCGCGACAGTTTATTAAAACAACAGCCGACAAAAGCTGTAGATCAGCTGCAGGACTCATGTCTGCCTGCGGCTGCGCTGGAAGAACGGGAGGTTTAACGAGCTTTATTACCTGCTGTAATCAGCTGTCCCGCTTGTTTTGGAGAGGAGGAGACCGACTTCGGCTCTGTGTAAAAACCTCCTGACTGATTAAAACTTAAAACAACTTACGACCCAGTATTTAGCGTAAACACACCGCTGCAAGCCGGCTGCTATTTCCAATATATTTAATGCCAACATATGATCTCAGGTAGACATCTGCGGCTATTTGACTGTTGATTGTGATTTATTGGTTTGCAAACAAAGGTGGAAAAGAGATGAGCAGTCGTAGAAAATCACCCTACATTCTCCAGTTAAAGCCAGTAGCCTCTACTCGCCCATGCAGAAATTCACTGCAATGCAAGACCCACCCCCCCAAAGTACTGGTACTTTCGGGAAGTACTACCCCCCGAGCAGGGACTTTTTGGGGTGTAAAATGAAGACCCCAGAGCTACATTTAGACCCTGGTCCCTCCGGTGGAAAAACAATGAGTTCCTCCAAAGGTTCCTAGTTCCGGGGTATAGTTCCTTAGGTCGAAACGCAGCTTTAGAGGGCTGCGCCTATACTCATAGAATCTTAACATGTAACGTTCTACTTTATATAGGCGCAGCCCTCTTAGACTATCGCTATTGGGTTAGAGGTGAAACAGGATGAGTCAACGCCTCACTGGGCCCATACAGAACCACCAAGCACAGGCCCACCTGCCTACGCCCAATCACCGACGATATGGAAGAGGCAAACCCCACGCGTAAGAGGCCTGAGATGGGATAGGGGGGGCCTTTGCAGGCGCAGATGAAGGTTACGCACTGCGACTGTTCCAGCTGCGCACAAAGCAGGGCCTGCACGAGCAGGTTTAGCATAGGAGCATCATAAAATTAGGATTAGGATTAGGGCACAGGACAGCTGCGCCCTGTTCAGGAAACGCTTCCCCAAGGGGTGAGCGAACTGAAAACCTGTCAACTGAAACCTTCATGACAGGACAAGATGGCAGCAGCATAGGTCTAAACCAGTGGTTCTCAACCTTTTTTGGGCCAGCGCCCTTAATAAGCGGCGAGTATGGGGTCCTCCCCCAGAAGATTTTGAGCATTAAACTCTTAATTTCCTGCATTCTGGTGAAAATTTCTCCTCCAATTTCTGCCTTTTCTGCACCAATTTATGGTGGAAATGTCTAAAAATTCAGGTGGCAGGTGACAATTCAAAATATATAATTATAATAGAATATAATGTAGTGAGGCTCTCAGGCATTCTCATTGCTTTTAAATATTTTTCTCCTGTAGATCAACTTATTTAATATCATCCCTGCTGAGTCAACACACATGATTAAGTCTTTGTTATTGACTGGACTTTATTAGCTCATCTGTTAATAACTTATCATAACTCAGTGTTTCCCACAGAATGACAGTGTAACTGTGGAGCTGTATTCTAACATTAACTTGGCTCTCCTTATTAGCAAGGCTCCTTACATGCTTGCTAATAACTTTTAATAGCTGGGTCTCCGACATTGACAGCGTTTTGTTGGACAGATGTGTGCAGCTGTGTTAACGAGGGAGAGAGAGAGATCGTGGGACGGATGAGAGAGACGAGCGAGAGGATGTGCTGCGTGAATACGCGCTGCCTGCAGCTCAAATAAGGTTTTAAATAGGCCTAAAATCGAAAATCAATATGTGGCAGTCAGCGTTGATATTGTGGCGGGCTGCCACAAATAAATGAATGTACGGGAAACACTAACTTATCTGCTCATGTTCAAAACTTTATGCACATTCAGAATCTCTCCCACATATCTGAGTTCTCTGAAATGTAAAGAAAAATAGTCGTAATATTAGGAGACTAACGTCATTAGCCTATTTAAAGAGAATTAAAATATTTTACTACATGCCCTGCACTGCATTATGTTACTGATTCGCTGGAAGTTTCCCCTCGCCGTCTAACAGACATAACTGAATGAGACGAGGAGGTGCTCATGCCGGGGGGAAAAAAACTAACCAACACCTGTGTTCCGACAGAAAGCTCACGAATAATTCCACACACGTTAACTTCAGCACTTCTGATAAAGTGCCACTTACAATCCCCAACAGAGCAAGACAGGGCTTCAGTTTCTAACGTTACATTTTTATAGCCTGCTGAAACTACTGTATATGTCTGCTTTGGCACAAACTGTCTGCGACTCACAGCGCGAGGTGGGTCCACGTCACTCGCTGGTGTGGCAGCCAAGTTGCTTTCAGGGTGAGTCCGACAGCAGAATATCCGTCTTGTAAATGTGTTCATGGCGTATTCCTCAGAGAAATAAACACTTTTCCACCAAGAAAGAGAACGTCAGTTTTCCAGAGTTTACACAGTAAACGCCATGTGGGTAAAATTTTAGAGATGATACTCTGACTTCCTTCTTCCCGTGAAGGCAGCATGGAGCTGCACCACAAGTAGCTGACGGAGAAAAAATACAGTCTCGTCCAGTCGCAGTGGACTAAACTGGCAGGTTTTAATGTTGTAGACCACAGTTTTTTGCAAGTAGTTTAAAGTTCAAACTCGTATTGTTGTGAATCTTTAGTGTAAACTCGCATTAGAATTTCTATCCAACAAACGCCCCCCAAAAGCAGCTCAGTGCCCCCCCTTCCAAAATATTGCTTCCAGTGCCCCCCAGGAGGCGTTCCGAGGACGATGGGGGGCGCTGGAAGCAATATTTTGGAAGGGGGGGCTGCTCTAATTCAAAAACCTCGTCTTCATCTTCCAATGACAGTATTTATGTCAGAGGTAACGCAATAAAGCCGGGAAAAACAGATAAAAAACAAAAGTGTAGCAAAGTTTGTAGGAGCTACCAGCTGCTGCTTCTACAAGCGCTGCCGGTTGCCATAGCCCACCACTTGAGAGAGGCACGTCTCTACCCATCCCAACAGAAAAGGGCCCTCTGACCGAACAGACGGAGTGGACTGTGTGCTCGAGCTGCAGGTTACAACATAACAGCAGTGGCACACACAGTGTGGCTAACGACAGCCGGCTGATCCACGGGCAGACCGCATGTTAGCCTGACGTTAGCATCCTTTTAGCTCAATGTTAGCTTGCCTTGCCATATAGTGGAACAGAGACGACACACTCCTGGCTCCCTCAAGGCTGGAGTCGCCAATTTCAAGGCTGGCATCCACCGGAGGTTGGAACAGGGGAGCGGAAGCTGCTGGGAGACCTGCGGATGGAGAAAGTGGGGTCATATGACATCCTACAGCAATATCTGTCTGACTATCGGAGAGCTGTAAAATCTGCATAATCTAATTTTAGATCTAACCTGGTCTCACCCTTACAAATCCCCGTGATTCTGATCCTGTTATACCTACATTGGACCTCTGTGACTTTTCTAAAATTATTTTTTTTAAAGATTTTTGCCCTTCAATCTTCTGTAACCACATCCTCTGACCATGAACCATCTGTTCCTCCTATGTGCCTTGACGTCCTGGATCAGTTTCAGCCAATATCAGTCTCCTCCCTATCTGAAGAGGTTCATCATCTGTGGCCCACGAATTGTCTCTCAGACAGCATTACCTCTTGTCTGATTAGGGAAGTCTTTGACGCTATTAGACCATGTATTTTGTCATTGATAAATACCTGTCTTGTCTCTGGTTATGTTCTGTCTGCCTTTAAACAGGCTGTTGTGCAGCCCCTGTTAAAAACGGAAAATCTCAACCCCTCTGTTCTTTCTAACTTCAGGCCCTTCTCTAAACTATCTTTCTTATCTAAAGTCCTGGAGAAAGTAGTTTTTACCCATCTGCAAACATTTTTAATTAATGTTTATGAAAAGTTCCAGTCTGATTTGAACACCAACGCCCCCGGTATTGTGCAAAACGCAAATGGCAAATCAGTGGACGATCAGATTGTTTTGTCACCCTATTCATGCTACACACCTCTGTGAAGCTAGGAGACTCAGCTAGAAGCTCAAACCAACCAATTTTATCCACATCAAACACCAAGCATCTAATAATATACTATAATAAGCCTATATCACAACATAAATTGCTCTGTAATCACTGTACATGGCTGAAGTTATAAGCATCCACTTATAATCACAATGTATCCTCATGTCCAACCTCTCACACCAAAGCTAATCTCCCCCTGAGATCAGCTCACATCACTCAAATCTCCAACATTACAGACTAATTAGATCCTGTTGCCAGCAGGTGGGACTATAACTATGGGTGAATGTCGGCATGTACATGTGTTCAGGGTGGGACTCTTATTAAACGTGTAAACTTTCGCACAGATCTGAGCATGTACAGTGAAGTTACAACAGCTTCCTGTGTCACAGCGAAGCATGGAACTTCGCCGCTAAGCCTCCACCACGCCATTAACTGCAAACTCACAAGTTTTACAACACGGCTTCATCAATGTGTTAAGGGTTTTCTGGGACACTTTTGAAAGTGATTTGTCCAACCTGCTCGGAGTAGTAGATTACAGCGTAAAATGTGTCATTTCCTGTTGCCTGCAGGTGGCGCTGTGACTCTGAGTGAATATTGGCATATGGATGTGTGAAAAATATTCACTGGAGCAGTGCTGAGGATGAATTAGAGTTTAAGAGTCTGATAGCTTGGGGGGAAGAAGCTGCTCTGCACTCTGGTGGTGTGGCAGCTGAAACTTCTATATCTCTTCCCAGAAGGCATCAGGGTGAACAGGCTGTGGCTGGGTGGGTACTTTAGTATCCTTTGGGCTCTGCAGGCACCTCACCTCACCGATATCACTGATGCTCGGGAGATGGGTACCAATGATCTTCTGACATCCCATGCCAGTTAGTGATGTTTTCAGTCAGGATCCTTTTTTATTTCTCCAATGTAAAAGCTGAGAAGAACCTTGCACGGGAATTTGGCTTCTGGAGGAAGGTAACCAGCAACAACAAAAACACTGGCGAATTCCCTGGGAAGATTATGTGGTTGACGTCTTAACAATACAAAATTCCACAGCTGGTAAACATTGTCCAAATCCCCATGACTGCGTCTGAGCACCAAGCATCGTTGACTTAAACACAGAGTCTGCCTTCTCTGCACGTTGAATGTAATAGCTTGATCTGGGATGTTGTGGTGCAGCCAGGGAAACTTCAATAAAATGAAATCAATCAACCCTCAACACAGCTATTGTGATCTTGATGACAAAGGCAAGTGTAACAGTGTCTTCTTCTGTCTCACATCACTGCATCGAAGAGAAAGAATTTGTGTATGTGTCTGAGTGTGTGTGTGTGTGTGTGTGTGTGTGTGTGTGTGTGTGTGTAATGGACAATCAACTAAGCATTGTGTTGTCTTAACATCTGTTCAGGGAGGGAAACCAGGCATTTCGGGAGGCCATGGCAACGCTGGAGAACCATCCACGTGTTAGGGGGCTGTCCTTTACTTCATTCCTAATCCTTCCTTTCCAGAGAATCACAAGGCTCAAGCTGCTCATACAAGTGAGTGTGTCAACTTGAGTTAATTAAATGGATAAAAAACATACTGTACAATAAAATGGTAAGATTTAGCAGTGGGTTTGGACATATTTTAAACATTTACATTTACAGTAATAAATGGGAGTTTGGTGCCACTGTAGATTTTTTTTGTTGTTGTTTTTATTTGACTTTCTCTACTCAGAATATCCTGAAAAAAGCAGAGGAAAACTCAGAGAGGGAAGCTAATGCTATTAAAGCCCATCAGCAACTGGAACAGGTGAGCATCAATATCAGGTTGGGTTCATAAATGCAGTGAGGCAGTTGTAAGGATAGTGCTAACATAATGAAATGACCATCTTTATGTTGGCACGTTTATTTACGCACTGCATTGGCTAGATCAAATATGTGCAAGCACAGATTCCTCATATATTACTGCATCATGAACAGCACAATTTACATTGATGAGTTGAAGGATACAATTATTGTTACCATGATAACTTTTTAATGTTGTAAATATTATATAAAAATTACAAACAGCTGTGCACTGTTTTGGTGTCTGACAACCTCCCTGTTTGTACATCATCATCTTCATGATTTCAATATATGATTTAAATTGTTTTTCACTTTTTTTGCCAGTTTTAGTATTTAAAAACTACATGTATTTTTATAAATCCATAACGATGACAACTAAGTACAAAATACAAAGAAGAGAAAACAATATTGTATGATTTTCTAAGGATATGGACTGATGGTGTATATTTGTCTACGTTCAGACTGCAGGCATTAATGGTCAATTCAGATTTTTACGTCACACATAGCACGCTATCGTGTAGAAGTAAACAGAGCCATAGAGGTTAGCTCCGTTAGCTCCTACTTGCTAACCTCATTGTTCTCTCATGGGTCAAATTTCTCCCGAATTATGAAAAGTGTTCACAACTCTCTGTCCTTTTCATTACGGTTTCTCTCAACCCAACTGCCCCGTAACTCCCTCCCTCTCTCTCTCTCGCTGTACTGCGTCTGCTTGGACAAGTAGCATGTGTGGAACTCAATAGAGAGCTTGCGGTCCGGTGGATTTCAGGTGTAAGAAAGGGAATTTGTGGGCAGATAATAGCAAGGTAGAGAAGAATTATGGCTTTTGTGGAGCTTTTTCATTCACCGTTGCTCCCTCTAGAGTGACGTCAAAGTTCCATCAATTCCGACCTGAGTCTAGACACACATTTGATCCAAACTGGAAAAGATCAGATTCCATGTGACTTGGCCTGTTCACACTGTTACAGAAAGATCAGATCTGAGTCACATATGAGCAAAAAAAAAGATTTGTGTCACTTCTGGCCTGCAGTCTGAACATTGCCTTTGTCTTTGTCTTCCTTAGATTGTGAAAGAGTGTAACGAGGGGGTGCGAAAAATGAGTCGCACTGAGGAGCTAATCAGCATTGAGAAAACATTGGAATTTAAATCCAAGGTAAACTAAGTCTTATTGTCTTGCAATTTCAACTGGAATGAAGTCATACAGTTCAGTTATCGTGATGGGGCTCTGTGCCCTTCCTAATTTTGATGTGGCCTGCATTTATTTCTTAATATGAAGCCTTACTGATGTCGCTGGAACAAAACGGGAGGAGAGGGTCAGCACAAACTTCTAAACTTCTAAACATCCAGCGGTGCAATGTTTTATCATCATATCATAAATTAATAAGTTTGTCCCATTCCAAAGGTTTGAGAAATGTAGGTAATGAATGTGCTTTTCCTTTGCCCTGTTATGGACACATGGTTTATCCTTTGCAGGCACATGTATCCCACAATCTTATTTAAAGCGTAATTCCCCAGTATTTGCATTCAGATGGTCACTAGTCAACTGTAAATAGAATAAATAAAATCAACAAAATCTGATTCATTTTAAAGCTATATAGTGTCTTATATACAAAGCCAAAAGAACAAACCCAGTACCTCTGAAATTCATTGAGGATTGCTGAGTTGCCCCTTATACTTACTTGGAGTATGCAAATGTAAATGTAAATGCTCCGTACTTGTATAGCGCCTTTCTAGTCTTTTCGACCACTCAAAGCGCTTTTTACAGTACATCTGCATTCACCAGTCACACACATTCATACACTGAGCCTAAGTGCTCAAACGGAAACTAACATTCACACTCACTCATACACTGGCGGAACAGCCGCCAGAGGCAATTCGGGGTTCAGTATCTTGCCCAAGGACACTTCGACACGCAACCAGGGGGAGCCAGAGATTGAAACGCCGACCTTCCGATTAACGGCCAACCCGCTCTACCTCCTGAGCCACAGCCGCCCTGGTATCCTGGGTCTGTTTATATTTTGATAGTTTGTTTTTTTGTTTGAACCACAAAACGAACAAATGGGAAAACCACCTTTTTTTCGTTTCAAACCAAACAAACAAAGTTTTTGGTTTCTGAATCCAAGAAAGACATTAAGAAAAGCAAGACGGGTGGGCCAGGTGACCCGGAAGTAATAGTAAATATATTAAAATAAAAGCCAAGCTTGTACAATCGTCAGATCTGTAACATTATGCAGCACTAACGTTCTGCCAGGGTGATGAAAATCTGCTTCTAGCAGCACTGACAACAAACTCACATCAGAAATGTCCTAATGTAGGAGTGAATCTTCAATCTTTAGATGTCCTCAAAAGAAAATCTAAAAACATTAAATTAAATTATTTAAAAGACAGATTGTCAACGCTGAGAATGACTTCTCAGGACGTCAGTCAGGCCTCTGAGGCCATATTTTAAATGTTCTGGCTGATATTGTATGCTAACAAATACAAACAAAAAACAAAGTTAAAATTCAAAAAGACTACTTCGTCTTTTTAGTTGAACTTTGACCTGACCAAGCAGTTCCTCCCTCCATGAAGAGAAAAAACGGTCAGGATTACGATGTTGTAGGTGTTTTATGAGAGCACTCCTCCCCATGTGAGTAAAAAAAACACATAGGCCTAGATGAGGAAAACATTACAAAAGTTAACTGCAGAAAAGCTGCCTGCCAGAAGACCTGCTGGGCCTCAGCAGGTACAGTATGCCCGCACTTACAGCACTGCGGCCCTGATTGTTGATCAGGTGAACACTGGGTGCTCAGACTTTCTTTCAATAACAGGTGTGGTCAATACTTTGAGGGACACTATTAGAAATTAAGAAGGCCACATGCCAAGGTAGTCTTTTTTTTGCTTTTTAACTTTTATAGCTTTTTGCTTGAAATGAAAAGATTTAAACATACTGTTGTACAATATCAGCCAGAACATTTTAAACACCTCAACACCAACACCACCAAATATATGTGGCAGGCCATCAAAACATCACAGGCTACAAAAGCAGGAGCTCCCCCATCATGTGTGAGGCCACATTACCTGATGAACTTAACACCTTTTATGCTTGCTTTTGGTGCATTCCATTTGACATGGGAAGTCGGATTTTCCGAGTTCAAAGGTCAAAATTTCAAAGTTGGAATCCCGACTTAAGATCGCTGTCGGGGTATCAACAGTTAGTGAAAGCTCTAGTTTATACTGTTTATTAGCACTTCTCTGTACTTGTCTTATAGAAATGTTCATACACAAAGTGCTGTATGTGGTCGTGTGGCTACAGTGTTTAGTGTGCGTAAATACCGCCCAATGCGTTTTTTTAATCAACCGGCGTATCAATGGCTAACCTGGCTGAGCGAGGTTTTCCAACTTGTTAACTGGAACGTCGTCAACTCGGGTGTGACGTCATTCCCAGCTCTGACCTCCGACTTCCGAGATAAATGGAACGCACCATTTGATCTCCTCAACAAAGAGTCAGTTGTAAAGTCTACTCCACCTCCAGAGGACCGGCCCCTGTCAGTATCACAGCAGATGTGAGGAGAGTCCTGCTGAGAGTGAATATGAGTAAATCAGCTGGGCCTGATAACATTCCTGGCCGTGAACTACAAACCTGCCAATCAGCTAGTTGACATTTTCAACATCTCAGTATCTCAGGAGAGGGTTCCCACCTGCTTCAAGACAGCCACCATCGTTCCTGGACCTAAAAAGTCTGAATGACTACCACCCTGTGGCTCTCACCCCCATTCTGATGAAGTGCTTTGAGAAACTGGTTCTTCAGCACATAAAAAAAACATTGCAGCACGCCTGGACCCTCACCAGTTCTTTCAGAATCTCCACTGCCCTTCACTCAGCCCTCACACACCTTGAGAATTCAACACAATCTCCTCCATGAAACTGATCAACAAACTCAGCACTCTGGGTTTAAATACAACACTCTGCAATTGGATATTGGACTTCCTCACAAACAGGCCCCAGTCAGTTTGGATTGGCGGACACACCTCCTCCACTCTAGTGCTCAACATCGATGAGACTTCATATCGGAAGGAAATTGATAATCTTGCAGAGTGGTGCTCAGAGAACAACCTACTGCTCAATAAGGACACACACTCCTGTCTACAGTTTCACGTTCGAAGTGGAGCTCGAAGTTTCTGCACCTGTTACAATTTTCTATATTTCTGTACATCCTCAAATCACTCCACTGGCTTCCTGTCTCACTCAGGATTGAGTCGAGGTGTCCCTCCTACCCACAAGTGCATCCATGGTGAAGCCACCCCCTTCCCACCCTACTTCAAGGAACTCCTCACCCCACAAACCTCCATATGTACTCTCCAATCTGCCTCAGCATTATCCAATATTGCATATCTGTGAGTGGCAAAAGTGTGTGAACCTTTGCTTTTAGGATCTGATATCAACCCCCTGTGCAGCAATAACTGCAACTAAACAACTAAACGTTTCCGCTAATTGTTGAACAGTCCTGCTCATTGACTTGGATGAATCTTTGCCCATTCCTCTGTACATTACAGCTTCAACTCTTGGATGTTGGTTGGTTTCCTCACATGAGCTGCTCGCTTCCTCATCCTTCCACAACATTTCTATCATTTTAATGTCAAAACTTTGACTTGGCCTTCCAAAACACTTGGTAGAACAACTTGTGTGCTTGGGGTTGTTGTCTTGCTGCATGACCCACGTTCAGTACGTTTCATGCCCATACAATTTCTCATATACTCACCTCTTAAAACAGTAGTCACACAGTATATAGCACACTGGTAAATCATTCTTTTGCCCAGAGGGCCTACATTGTTGTCAGAGCTGCTAGAAGCTGACAGCAGTGTTAGAACCAGGTTAGAACAGAAGGGCATGCAGGTTTAACTCTGGGCTGAGGGTGGATGATGAAGATGATAACTAGGCTGCAAATAATAATAAATAAATAAAATGAACAATAATAAATGCATTTATATCAATAATCTGGATTTAAAACAGTTACCAAAGACACAAACCAGGCATTCATTTAAATTGTGCCATTTGCTGGTAGAAAAGGGAAACCGCTTGGTCCATTACAGTGGAAACCACATTAAATATGAATTTAATATTACAAATATAGCGCTGACAGTAACAACTCTACACACACTTAAGACTGCCAACATTTGAAATCCTGAGTAAGAGAAGGGGTTTTGCATCTTTGTAGCCATAGATGATCATTTAGCACAATTATGTCTGAAGCTTCTATCACCCCTGATATGATTTTGAAAAATAGCCTTGATGTCAGATGCAAGCCAATAAGACTAAATAACCATATCATATTTTATTAATTACTATTGCCCAGGTTTTATCAAATTTGCAAATAAAACAGCTGCTATACAAAACAGCAAACAGCTTTTGTTAGTTTTAATGAAACATATGTACACTCCTGCGACCATTTTTCCCATATTACTGTAGCAAGCGCATTAAACTATCTCCAGTCTGTGAGTGTGCGTATTATCATGATGGAGAACCCAAATGCCAGTACATCACAGTTCAAGTCATTTGATGTAGCCTCAGCGTCAGACACAGAATGTTACATCTCAGACGGTCTGACCAGGCCTAGCGCTAGGATGAAGTGACTGAGGGGGCAGTTAAAAATGGCGAGTGGGCAAATCTTTATACATATCCAACTCCAATTTTGCTAGTTTGACGGCAGCGCATGGTTAAAAAGGTCCGCACTTAGTCTGTGAATTAGTCATGGGTGTGTAGGGCATAACATGCAATACACCAATCAGTGTCATTTCCCTTTTAAAGCCAGGTGCGCTTGTACCTTGGCGCATTGCTATTATAATAGCGTGAATGGCGCATTATGAAAAACACCAATTGACTGACTGAACTGCAGACTCACAGCAGAGAGTGGAGATGGAGAGAAGTGTGGACGTGATATAAAAACCATCTCTGATCATGAAGCCTGTGTTGCAATTTATCAGTGAAGTGTCGGAACTCCAGTCTGTTAACAGACAGATGCTGGATTCTCACTGCACTGCATTAACATAAACTATGATAACCGGTCGTGGGTCACATCTCTCCTCTACACTGGTTTCTTTATTTTGTGTTGTTGATGTATGAATATTTTCTTTAACGATTTACTTTCATGCTTAGAGAGGCTGCTGTCGGTCATTTTAAACATCATGTGCTAAATAAAGTTGCATCAAATATTGTGGGGTATTTGAGCAGCAAAAAAGAAAAAAGCTTAAGTTATAAACTTGATATGACAGGACAGAGGAAACTCTCCAGAGGAAACAGAATTCAACATAGCTTCTGAAATTATTTAGACACTCTGATGGAGGACGGCTCCAATATTTACTCCAAACAGTTTCAATGTATGAACCTGGACTGTGTGTGAGACCTTTTGGATGTGTAAAAGAACACAGAACATCAATTAACATTAGATCCTGACCAATCCTGTCAGAGCGTGTCAGGAGATTTTAATAATCAATGAAGTTACGCTGCTGTGCCTCGTACATAAATGCGCACAGTGTCACAGTAATGCTGCCCTAAAATAACAAAAATAATGAAATACTGTGCCATTGATTTTAGACCTGTTTTTTGGGGGGGGGGGGTCAATGGTGCAATCACTTTCTGCTGCCTCAACAGCAATGCGCCAACAATGTGCCTGACCACATCTCATTTTAAGACCAACACTCCCATGGGCGCAAGTGCATTTGTTATAACTTGGTCGCTTGGCGCACAAATGTCAACTGCACCAGTTGGAAACTAGACACTTGCGCTGCGCTTTGCACAAGATAGGGACAATTATCTTTTTGGTCTTTTTGACAACTGTAGGTTATCAGCCTGCAATACCAATTTGTTTTCATCCTGTGTGTGGAAAATGTCGGTGCTGCATCATTGGTTTTGATGATCACGCCTCCCTAAAAGTTTTCACTCTCTTCAGCCTAGCCTTGCTATTGGCAATAGAAATTGAGTAGACATAAAACTAAGCCTAACTAGACCATGTCAGGTGTGATGAATCTTTAAGCACTGCAGAATTAACTCAGTGGAGCAGTTTTCTCAAGTGGCTCCAGGTGATCACAGCTGAGGGAGTGCAGTGCAACACCTGCTGGTCATTTTGGCATGCTTGCCTTAATCTGTGAGGCGAGACTAAATGACAGACACACCTTGTTTAATACGCTACGGTTTAACAGCACCACAAACTACATGCTCCAAACTGTTCATACAGTTGAATCGCCACCTCTCATAAACTGTTAATCTCTTATCATGAAGGAGGATTTATTGCATTATGTAATTAGTTTTTGCTAATAAACTGTCAACTAAGAGTAAAATTTTGTGTAGACATTGCATCGTCTTATGGCAAAGAGGGAGAACCACAGCAGTAATAGAGATTCTTTGGTAGAACCTTAATTTTAAAGAGTAGCCTGAAGCACAAACATAACTGATAGAACACACTATCCAATCAGAAGCAAGGGGTTGATGAAGTCCCACCCACCAATGAAAGGAAATATTGAGTAATAAATTGGTTTGTCTGTAAGAAAGGAAAATGAGACATTTTTGATTAAAAAAAAAAACAAAAACGAAAAATCAAGCTGAATATTGTTTTTTAGTTTTGTCACACAATTCAAAAAATGAAAAAATGGCCTGTTTCTGGTTTCTGCCTTTGTTAATTATACCAAAAAAACAAACGGTTAAAATGTCACAATTATTAATATTCAAAATGATTAATTATTATTAAGAAATACCACTCTGGTATCAGGGGCTAATAACCAAATATGAGCCAAGTATGATCAGTCTAAAAAGGGGTCCACCTATAGATGGCAAACAGAGAAGGGTGAGTCCGTACACTGGCCGTTGCAAACAACTCTAACTACAACATTATACACAAATAATCACAGACAACGACTTCTTAAAATTATAATAGGATTTATTCAACTCCAGCATAGATCAATGACCAACAACTAGCAAGTAAATCACTATTAACTATTCTAAGTAAAATGAAATAAAGCCAATAAACAAATCATACAAACACATACAACAATCCAGCAAGTGTGTGTGTGTGTGTGTGTGTGTGTGTGTGTGTGTGTGTGTGTGTGTGTGTGTGTGTGTGTGTGTGAGAGAGAGAGAGAGAGAGACAAAGGAGAGGGAGAGACTAAGAGAGGGGTGGATCTGACCACGTGAGTGCTCGCAGATTCAGGTTCAAGATGGCGGAAAATCATTTTCCCCTGAACTTAAAAAATTGGAAACCTCTGATGCTAGCCTGCTGTGCACTGGAGTGTACAGGGCGAGGGAGAGGAGGCCCGGTGCACTGCGGACGGACAGTGAACCCTGACGCTCCTTATTTACACATGATCCATGATGATACAGAAAAATAGTGAATGGCAAAAATAGCATATTGTTAATATTTTAGGGGCCCCCCAAAAATATCACAAATCATGTTTTCAGAGGAGCTTATGTCTTAATTATCCTTTTTTAAGAGCTTTAATAAAAGGACTCATAATATTAAAAGAGGAAACTAATAAAATAAAGATTTGAAGTGGTTACCTTCTTAATAGACTTTTCTCAGAGTCAGTTACAGTGACCAATCTGGGGGTGGAGGCAGACCACAGCTGTTGCAAACAACAGCACACACACTTTCACAGCAGCCAGTTAGTTTGAAAACAAGTAGTGATACAACACTGGTCACAGATAGAACAAAACGCAGCTGCTTTGTTTTTCTGTTTTGGGTTAAAAAACAAAACAAAAACACATGTCTGGTTTTTTTATTACCATTTTTCCATTTTTCAATGATTAGTTTTAAAATTGGAAAAAAGACAAAAGACTACTTGTTTTTGTGGTTTTTCTGATTTGGTTTTTAAATGGAATAATCAAAGAATGGACCATACACGGATTGTTCTCTACACTTGCTGATGGTCATAGAGGTCAAACAAAACACAGTTGCAAATATAAATGTATGGTACATCTATCAGTTAGGGTAACAAGATTTTCTGTAATATCTAAAGTGACCAAATTACATACAAACTAAAGCATTGCAGGGACTATTATCTGTATATCTGTTATCTTCTGTAGTCTGTGCCCATCATTTCGCACTCACGCTGGTTGTTAAAGAAGGGGGAGGTGCAGCTAATGGCTGGACCTAAGAGCACTAGGACGATGCGGAGTCGTAAGCTCTACCAACCAGTCTACTTGTTCCTTTTTAACAATCTGCTGCTGGTCACCAAGCGCAGCTCTAGGTAAGCATTTGGTAAGGTATTCTCACTGTGAAATCCTTGTTTTTTAACAAATGACTTGTTTTGTCAGTCTCTTTACACTCAGTTGCAAGTTTTTTAGAGACAACTAGCTAAATTTAACGCTGTCTAATACAACAGTCTTGCAATTCATCCTAACTTCATGAAGGTTATAATTAGGGGTTCAAGCCTGAGCCAATCACAGTACCAGCGTTCTTGGACTTGATTGCTGCACGGTATATTCCAATGCCCCACAGGGACTCTATGCAAAATGTGGTGCAAATTGGCTACTAGGTGGCATTAAAAATGAAGTGATCTCATATCTCCACATTGGTATGTCTGATTTACCCACAACTCAGGCCAGTAGCTTCTCGTGACACCCTGAGGCTGTGCAAAAACACTGGCGCCAACTGGCCACTAGGTGGCGCTCTTGATATACGCTAAAATTATTTTTTTATATGTATAGAATGGTGCACAGCAGACACCAAAATTTATAAATGTCTGCCAGCAGGTGGCATTATAATCAAAGTATCTGCGTTTTGGCCCATAACTCCCACATGTCGCATATTCAAATACCTTGAAACCTGCTTTTTCCAACTCCTTGCGGTGAGTTCGATCTGCACAAATCTTTGCACAGAGACTCAATGATTAAAAGTTATTAAAATCATTTTGATAGTCCAAAAAATGTGCTTATTTATATAGGAACAACTTCCTGCAAGTTCTGGTCAAAACACGAAGTGACATCTCCATATAGCCTCATGCGATTTACAATAAACTTGTGCCAGTACTTTTACCATATGAGGGGTGGAAATAATAACAATTAACTGATAAAAAAGGAGGTGATGAAAATGGATGTGAATTGAAAAATAAAAGGGTTAAAAAAGATGTGATAATGTGAAAATAGTGATAAATTTTGAAGTGATTTGATTAATTAAGTCGATTTGATTAAAACAGTAATGATAGAATTAAAACATAACCATTTTTATTCATTAATCATCATTCAACACCTCTCTTTTATAATCTTAATATAAGTAGGATTTATTGCAGGACTGATGTATTTGACTACACTTGTTTTAGCTAAGTGTACCTAATAAACTGTTGTTTGTGTTTATGCACATCAGTTAATTTTTGCACTGAAAGCATGCAATATTAATTCAGTTTACTTGTTATCAGTGGGGACAAGTTCCAGGTTCTTGATTCATGCACACGGGCTATGTTGAGGACTGAAGATCTTGAAGACCAGGGCCAACTACTGGCCAATGTCTTTAATCTTAAACTACTTGAAAACCAAGAGGAGCGTCCAGTCAGCTACATGCTCAAGACCTCCAGTATGTGAGTATCTGAAGCAGAATCAGCTTAGGATGAGTGGTTGCTAATAAGAGGTGGGTAAGGGCGGGGCTTGCCCTGAGAGTGTTAAAGCCCTAGGTGAACATTAAACACTTAATTTCCTGCATTTTAGTAAAAACTTCTGCATCAATTTATAGAGGAAATATATATAATAGGGAAACACAAAATTCATACTGCAGGTGAAAATTCAAAATATAAAAACATGATAGAATAGCTCTCAGGCATTCTGCAGCTTTTGCTTTTAAATATGTTTCTCATGTAGATCTATTTTTCTCATTTAATAAAATCCCTGCTGAGGACACATGATTTAGTCTTCCCTCCTCTTTTGTGTCTTCTGTTTGGGGAAGCAACCTCTTTAAATGTGCTTGTGGTACCTTTTCACCTCAGTGATAAATTAATTAACTTTAATTCAGTTATAAACTCCTGGGGCCTCATGTAGAAACGCTTCCTATGCACAAAAAGGTAACGTAAGCTGGTTTTAACTCACGCATCTGATGTATAACTGACATAATAAAGTGTCAGCTGTTTAACTGCCGGCATAAAGCCAGGATAATGTCAGCCAGTTACATGTAAACAAAGCTACCGAGTCCTTTTCAGACTTTAACTTGGCTAACTGATGGAATTATCATCATCCAAAAAATCCAAGATAACATTTAAAAGAATTAAAGATTTGCAGAACAGAGCATCAATAGTTTTTTTATAATATCTTCTGTGCGTATATCACCATTTAGTCTCCAGTTTAGTTTTTGATTGTAAAATCGCTGCAGTGAAGCCGAACAAATAGATCTGCCTTCTCACCTACCTGCACATCTTCACCACCTGCACTGCACCTGACTGTGTGAATTAGCAATGTCTGGAAATAAAGCCAGTGACAGCTCTCGCACAATCGCTACATTCCAACCTCACCATAAGTCCTCATCATAAATGCAGGCCAGACATAATAAAACCAACATGTAAATGCTCTGTATGCGCCTTTCTAGTGCTGTTACACTACATCACATTAACTCATTCAACACTGAGCCTAGGTCTTAAACAGAACTACCATTCACACACATTTATACACCGATAGAACAGCCATCGGGAGCAACCCACTCTACCTCCTGAGCCACAGTACCTGTCAAATCTCCATCTTCACATTATATTTCAGGGTGGAAGATACCACTGACTGAAGCGATCATTTTGGTAAGGTGTGAAGTACTCACTATGAGTGCTGTAAACATATAAATACTGCGTGACACTCGTGCGTAATGCAGCATTACACTGCACTACACTGCAGAGGACCTCGCAAATAGAAGAATTAGAGAGTGTCAATGAGGGACCATGATTTCCTGCCTCAGGATGGTTACTAGCAAATACGTAAATTTAAATTGACGAGAGCTGAATCTGTGTGCTGAACTGGTCCAGCATTAGACAGATCAACCCGATGGAAGAGCGCCATCTCGGTTAATACTGTACATGTAGACTGTAACCACTGTGGGGTTTCTGGCAGCCGGCTCTTAGTAGCAGGAATGAGCAAACAGGTGTGTCTTTGATGTGATCAAAAATATATAATGTTTGCTATTTCATCCAAGCCCCTTTTGTGAATAATATAATTCTGTAGTCGCAGAATTATCTTTTGTTTCTGAACAAGCCGCATCAAACAATGTGTGTTTTTTTAACTTCAACCTCACAAACACCTCGATTTCTGTATCAGAGAAACTCGTCTTTTTTTGACATCCACTTTTATGCCAGACAGTGTTTTCTTTATTTCTTTGTACAGTCTCTGAGCCGGCTGCATTGACTGCCTTTGTGAAAATCTGCCACTCTGTTCAAACTATCAAACTATCAAAATATTTCTTTTTGGCTCCACTTCAGTGATCATCATCTCAATCTCACACTCGGTGTATTTTCTCTTTTAGATTAGCTGTTGTTATGCGGAACTTAGGAGGTGACGTTGGCGTATTTATGGTCATTTGCCTAGTAATTTATGGGAGGAACCACGGTTGAGTATTTGGCTCTTGCATGTGTGCTCAATTTCACGTTGATTGAGATGTATAAAGGAAAGGTGTGCAGGACCTGTCGTATGCCTGGTTTTATACATGTGGATATTCCAGCGTGTACATACTTTTCAAATTCTGTGTGTGCATTAGCCTGCGTTATTTCCTGGCTGATACAGTCAGAACGTCTTACAGACACAGAACTGGATGAGAAATTAAATTAAACTCACAGCCCGAAGTGCACTTGCTTACTATCACGGCATACGCTGGTGTTACAACTGATCTCACAGTAATTTGTGATAATAATAATAATAAACTTTATTTTATAGAGCACCTTTAAAAGCAGCTTCTCAAAGCGCTGAACATAAAATCAGTCCACAGAAAAATACAGCAAATAAAAATAAATAAGAACAAAAATCAACAACATTGATAATAAAAATAACTATAAAACAATCATAAATAGACATCAGCAGTCAAATGCAAGTTTAAAAAAGTGTGTCTTGAGAAGAGCTTTGAAAATGCCAAGAGTCTGGGCTTCCCTGAGTTCAGGAGGAAGACAGTTCCAAAGTGAAGGAGCATAAACAGAGAAAGCCCTGCCAACCCATAGATTTGAGTTGCATTAGTGGGACAGTTAAGAGGTTACACTGTGAGGAGCGCAGTCTGCGATTTGGGGTATAAGGGATTAATAAGCCAGATAAGTATTGTGGAGCCAAGCCATGTAATGCCTTGTATGTCAACATCATGATCTTGAAATCGACATGGAACCTGACCGGGAGCCAGTGTAAGGACTTCAAAACAAGAGTAATATGGTCACATTTCCTGGTTCCCATCAGGATTCGGGCGGCAGAGTTCTGAACATATTGCAATTTGTTAATTGTGGTTTTAGAAACTCTGGCTAAAACGACCAACTCTGGAGGATTCTTTAGAGAAAATGTGTTAGTAGAATCACTTCATTGTTTATTTTGTTTCTTTAATGGGTCTGTTCAAAAAGAAAAATACAGAACGATGAACAAACCAAATAACAACTCAGGTTATAAATAAATGTATTTACCTTTAACTGTTTACTAATCAATGGCATCCTGTGGACAGGAGTGATAAGCTTCGATGGATGTGTGCTCTCACTCCTAACCGGCGCACACGCTTTACGTCTACTAATGCCCATCAAGCAGGTGAGAGAAAATATCACAACAACAAAACTAAGTACAATTGTCAAAATACAGATGTGGAGATATGAACTCATATCTGTGATATGTATCAGACTCTCCACAGGTGCAGTGTATTCAGTCATACTCATCTCAAGAGCCTGATGAACTCTCCATTGAGATGGCTGATGTTTTGAACCTCCTAGAGAGAACAGACAATGGTGTGTAGAGGCATAAATCTGTTTTAAATCCCTTTTGAGGCACTATCAATTAAATAAACAATTAAACATTTCTAGTCTTTGTTTTCTGAAATGTTCTCTTTCATCTTCATGTTACCTCTGGTTTTTCTGTGTCTGTTTTATTCCAGGCTGGATGATGGGTGAAAGGCTCCATGACGGGGAAAGGGGCTGGTTCCCTTGTCGAGTAGTAGAAGAGATCCAGAGCAAGGAGGTCCGAGCTCAGAACCTAAGGGAGGCCTTCAAGATCCAGCAGGCCCAGGAAAGTGGAGGAGGCCTGCAAACTAGTGCCAAGATTGGTTTAAGGGTGGGGAGACGTACCCCAAAGGTTTCTAATTTGTGGGGGGGGGGGGGGGGGGGGGGGGGGCAGTGAAGTAAAGCAGTGAATCTGTAACAGTGATGAATGTCACCATTCAGGGCCATATGCACTTAGAGAAAAATAGTCAAGATACATGGTGGTCTCTGTTTGGTTAGGAGCTATGTGTGGGGATGGCAAGAACCCTAAACGTTCTTGTAAAGGTACTGTAAATATCCCTCAGCTGCAGGAGCAAGTTTTATAACTGTTGTTTTATTGTAAAATACTTTTCAACACATGTGTACCACACAATCCCAACACAAACAGTGAAGTGTCCTAATAAAATAAATACATAAAAATAGTATTGTATGAAAATCACTAATGATTGTTTAAAAAGTTTGTGTATATGAATATTCAAATGAGTGAATCAGCCAAAGTGATACTCCACCAGAAATGTATCTTATCAGTGTGAAACACTGACTATAGCCAGACTTGATAGGTGGCTATAAAGGTTGCTCTATTATGTAGAACAGTATCAGTAGTCCGCTTGGCTACAAAAGTGTCAGTCCATCCAAAAAAAATCAGTGGCATCTGCTACTAAGGATGGGTCCCAGTGCATAGATTTTTAATGGGCCCTTTTTACCTTGAGAATACTTAAATTTAAGGAAAGACAGCAGTCGATCAGGTCACACACTAAAACGTATAGCCTACTCATCTAATATACATCCAGTGAGCCCTGTGCTGTGCAGAATCATTAAAAATTGTCTTGAATACTGAAAACAAATGCCCCCCACTGTCCAAACCTTTTCATCAATACAACACCAAGCGCCATTGTTGTGCTAGAGCTGGAGGTTGTTCAATCTGTCTCATGGAAAGTGCTTTTATGGTTATGAAGGAAAGGTAAATATATTAGTTTTCCCTCTGATGTCTTACGGCAGCTCTGCTTCAGCTCCCAATGAGGTCACTGTGAGGTCTATCTGTCCATCAGGAAACTCCTTTACTTGTTGCTAACGCTACAGTAAGCTGTAGCTACAGCTAATATTGTCTCCATAAAATCTGATCAATCAAAATCATTGACTAAAGTTAGAAAGGAGTGGTTTAGTACAGTAATCAGTGAGGCCCAGCCACCACAAACACTTTTTTCTTTTTCTCATGAACAAAAACTGACTGTAGCTATACACCAACAGCCATCTACTAAGCCCTTCAGTGTTTAATACTCAAAAGATAGATTTTGTGTGGCATATCATTTTAAAATTGTCAATTTAACAGGAGCACACACACACACACACACACACACAAACACAAGGGATAAATCCTGTAATAGCAATTCAATACCAAATATCTGCAATATGTCATAAATGTATAAAATGTATAACACTATGAACCTAACTTTGGATCAGCATGATTGTAAAGCCTGTGTGTCTTGGCATTACTGTACACCATATTTAAACATTCAGTGTTTACATAATTACTAATATAATTATTTCATTTTGTAAGATGTAAATTATTATTCATAAAAAAGATTAATCAGAGATGTGCCTGACTTAATTATTTTAATTGTTTGTTTATTTTCTCTCCAATGTGGAATACACAAATTCCCATGCATAGCTGTTCTTTTTCCTTTAAACTCCACTGCAACTTCACACTTGCCAGGAAGGAGCCCCTCTCCCAAATGTTTGCATTGATAGAACTACACTAAAACATGAGGTTTCAGGACTGAACTGCAGTTCTGCATTCTGTTGGCACACAATTCTCATTTAATTGTAGTTAAAGGGTAACTACACCCTCAAATTATGAGAGTGCCATTAGCCATTAACCCACTCCAAGCATATTTTTAAAATGCAACAGAGTGAGGGAATGACTGTAGGAGGCGTGGCTACATCGTGTGTGAGACAAGGAGGGTCAGTGGAGCTAACCAGTGAGGTTTCTCCGCTCGGTTTCTCCGCTGGATATACAGGGTGTCTGGTGGATCTTTGACAGAGTTACTGTGTCAAAAATGTGTGTCCAAAGGCCTGGCAATGTAAAAAGAGGAAACAGCGACAGACCCAGAGCGACAGGAGGAACATAAATCTATTATGAACTGGACACTTTGGGCCTTATTTTATTGGTGCAACAACTGCCGCAAATTTCATAGGGCCTGTGCAAAAGGTATGGGTGAATCATACAGTGGCTTCAGAAAATATTCAGACTTCTTCAGTTTTATCACATTTTATTGTGTTATAGATTTAATTTTAAATTAAGCGGCAAGCGGCGATGTTCGGGCTGCACATTCCTGCATGGGGTGTGTCGCAGCCACAGTGTCATTACTGGAGCTCAGTTGACATGCCTCAGAATTTTCATGCATTTTGTACTATGATACAGGTTTCCACAGGTCATGATAGGGTCCCAGCTGAGCTAAAGTATGCCAAACGTGACAACCAGGGACTTTCCAAATCAGTAGGGCTGTAACTAATGGTTATTTTCCTAATCGAATAAATGATTAACAGATTAGTCGACTAGTCACAATTATTTTTGTCACCCTGTAACCCTAATTAAACCATTTAACTAATTAAATTTCTTTCAAGTGAATTACTGAACTCCAACACACAGACTAACTAGCTACCATTAAGTGAACAAGGTTTTACTATTCAGAATGAATACGAGTATCAATGCCAGGGGGAAAATAGGGAAGACGACAAGACAGAGTAGGCTACTCCAGCCAGCAAGAATGCAAAGAACTATAGAAAGGCAGGAATGCTCCAAGATAACAGCCAAGCTTTATCAGCCAAAACAATAATCTCACAATCAGGTTTATTGCCAAGTAGGTTTTAATTTACAATATTTTTTCTTTGTTATATTGGTGCATAAAAAAAGAATTATAATTACTGTAACCACAACTGTACACTAACAATATCATGTCTATTTAGAATAATAAAGCAACAGTCCCCTTTCCTACTACTTCTGTTTATTTGTTATTAAGTGCTCCTACGTTTTATGGCTGGCTTCACACACTAACCCCGCAGACGCTTGTGGAACTTCTCAACCTCGAAAACTGCCAATATTCGAAACCTACATAGTTGATTTCTCCCCTCAAAACTTCTCAAAAGTGTATTTAGTGATGAAATAGCGTACAAAACTTGTAAAAAAATAAAATAAAAAAAATTAATGGTTATGTTGTTAGCCTCTTTCTCTGCTCACTTGAATGCTTCTTCGTTTCTTGTAGTCATGCAGTCATGGCAGACAATGACAGCGATACTGCCCCTAACTCTTTCTGCAGTGCATTGGACTAAATCCCTAGGAGGTGTTCATTAAAGTACGAAGTGTGTAAATCATCCAAAAATGACCATAAAATTCTAAATAGCTGACTTCCTGTTGGGTTTAGAGCATCGCTCCAGGAGGCTTTTTGGTACGTCTGGACATGATACATGTGCCACAGAAATTTCATACATGTAGGTGAAACGTACGGAGGGGGCTGCTTCTTTAAAGGTCACTTGCTTTTGCCAGGAGGTGGTGCTATGACTGTGGGTGAATGTCAGCATGTACATGTGTTCAGGGCGGGACTCTTAATAAACATTTAAAATTTGGTATAGGTCTGAGCATGTACAGTCAAGTAACAACAACTTCCTGTGTCATGGCGAAGCATGGAACTTTGCCCCACGTCATTAACTAAAAACTCACAAGTTTTACAACATGGTTTCATCAATGTGTTAAGAGTTTTCTGGGACAGTTCTGAAGTTGATATGTCCAACCTGCTAGGAGTAATACAGAACATCAAAGTCAAAGTCAAAAGGCTGCATGGCGAGAAACCAGTGTTATCCTGGAATTTGTGTCCCTCATATTCTGGAGCCATGTCAACACCCGGTGGTCTGTCTCCAGAATGAATCACCGTCCCAGCAGGTAACAGTGAAGAGAGTCCAACGCCCACTTAATGGCCAGGCATTCCTTCTCTACATTCTTTCTCTTGTTGAGTTTCCTGCTGATGTACAACACAGGCTGAAGATTACCTGGTTCTCCCAAAGCGGCCCCGACCCCAAGTTCAGATGCATCTGTCTGGAGAATGAATGGCTGTTGTAAATCAGGACTCTTCAAGGCAAGGCAAGGCAAGGCATCCATCCATCCATCGTCAACCGCTTATCCTGCGTACAGGGTCGCGGGGGGGGGGGGGGGGGGGGGGGGGGGGGGGGGGGCGGAGCCTAGGCAAGGCAATTTTTTTTATATAGCACCTTCCAAACACTACAGTCATTCAAGTGTTTTACAGACACAAAGATACAAAAACAGATACAGAGGTAGCCTACTTTATAATATGAAGCTAGATAATTAGTGTGCAATAGATAAGTAAAGATTAAAACAATACACATCTATCTGTCAAAGTGCATTACATATGCGAAAGAGAATAAAAAAAAATAAAAATTTAAATACTGTAACAAGAGTTAAAAATAAAACTAAAAATTTATATTAAAACACAATTAAATGATTAAAAGTGATTAAAAGATAGATAAATACAAATTTAAAAGGTTTAAAAGGCCTCAGAGAACAGGAATGTTTTAAGACCTGACTAAAAGATAGATAAAAGACTGTAAGGTGCTAGCTAGTCTAAGGTGCTTTGGGAGTTTGTTCCAGGCATGAGGAGCATAAAAATGTAAAGCTGCTTCTCCATGTTTTGTTCTTGAGAAGGGAACTACAAGCAGCCCAGCATCTGAAGACTTGAGCGGTCTAGCAGGTTCATGCCTTTGAAGGAGGTAATTTATGTAAACTGGTCCTAGCCCAGTGAGTGCCATATAAACAAGCAACAAAACCTTAAACTTGATTCTTTCACTTACTGGAAGCCAATGAAGTGATCTCAAAATTGGAGTGATGTGATCAAATTTTGTAGTCCTGGTTAAAACTCCAGCTGCGGCATTCTGAATGTGCCGAAGCTGTTTTATCAAACTTTTAGAGAGGCCTGTGAAAACACTGTAACAATAATGTAGTCTACTAAAGATAAATACGTGTATAAGTTTCTCAAGGTCCTCCTTGAACATTAGATTCTTGATTTGATATTTTTTTAAGGTGATAGGCTGATTTTGTAATGGTTTTGATGTGGCTGTTAAAATTTAATTCTGAATCGATAATTATACTGAGATTTTTTACTTTGTTGTGGTCATTAATGAAAGGGGTTCGAGTTGAGCAATAACTTTAAGTCTCTCCTCTTTGGCACAGAAGACAATGAGTTTATTTCTGCAGGAAATTACAGTGCATCCAGTTGTTAATTTCTTCAATGCATTTGGTTAGTGAATTGATTGGCCCGTATTCATCAGCTGATAGTGCTATGTAGATCTGAGTGTCATCTGCATAATTATTGTAGGAGGTGTTTTTTTGGAAAATTTGGACAATTGGTAACATGTACAAATTAAACAGGAGATGCATGAGGATCGACCCCTGGGAAACTCCACGTCATTTTTATTCTCTTAGTGACAGTGGATACAGTAGACTATCTTTAACATAGGACTTACTTGACATAGACCTACATATTTTTCCAGTTTATCTATGAGTATGTCATGGTCTACGGTATCGAACGCAGTGCTCAGGTCCAGTAAAACAAGAATTGTTGTTTTCCCACAATCATGGTTAAAACGGATTTCATTTAAAACCTTTATTAAACCAGTCTCTGTGCTATGATGGGAACGAAATCCAGACTGGAAGATATCTAAAATGTTATTACAGGTTAAAAAAAAAAAACTATTTAATTGTAAGAAAACAATCTTTTCAAATTATTTTGGATAGAAACTGTAGATTTGAAACGGGTCTATAAATACTGATTACCAAAGAGTCAATATTGTTCTTTTTTAGCAGAGGCTTAATAACTGCAGTTTTCATGGCCTTCAGAAAATCACCTGAAAGGAGGGATGTTAATAATTTGCAGTAAATCTGGGGCAATACAATTAAGGACACTTTTGAAAAAGTTTGTCGGAAGACTATCAAGGCAACATGTAGTGGGTTTTAGATGGACCATCACTTCTTCTAGTGTTTTATGGTTGACTGGATTAAACTTGACATGATTTGTAAGTTTGTTTTGTGTAAATGCACCGGTGTCACTGAGACTAGATTTGGAGTGGAGGAGCTGATTTCTTTTTATTATTTTTTCTGAGAAAAAGCAGGCAAAGTTATTGCATGACTGGGTGTAGAGCAATTCAGCGGCTACACTCACTTTGGGGTTTATCAAAAGTGGAGAATTATACATGTGCATTATTAATATTTTTGTTGATAAGTTCAGAAAAAAAAAATTACTCTGGCTTTTTTCAGTGCCAGCCTATAAGTGGATAGTTTCCCCTTGTAAGTGTCTAGATGGACCATTACTTTTTTGTTTTCCTCCACCTGCGTTCAGCTCTCCGGCATTCTGTTTTATGACATTTACGTAACTAAATGAGAGTTTCTCCATGGGGCTTTCCTCTTACCAGACATTGTCTTGATTTTTTCCCCCCCCGGTGCAATGGTGTCGATAACATTGGACACTTTTGAGTTAAACTCCCCTACAAGATCACTAGCAGAAACTGCAGTAAGAGCAGGTTTGGCAGAGAAGGCCTGAATAAATAACTGAGCTGTGTTCTCTTTGACATACCTTCTCGAAGTGACCTCTAATCTAGTGTGAATCATGGCATTGACAGACATTTAAAATACAGTAATGGTCAGAGTGCGCAACATCAGTGAATGACATGTTGGAAATATCAGGACCTTTGGATATAATTAAGTCCAGCGTATGGCCCTTACAATGCGTGGGTTCTGACATATGCTGAAAAAGACCACAATTGTCTAGAGTATGGAGTAGTTCCATAGCACTGCTGTCCTTGATGTTGTCTACATGGATGTTGAAGTCACCGACAATAACTAACGAGTCAAAAATCGATGCATATGATAGACAGGAGCTGCGTGAAATCATCCGAAAGTTTGCTGAGAATCCTGAGGGCCTATATACCGTGAGTAATAAGACACCTGAGAATGATTTTAATACCACTGCAAGATATTCAAAGGTGGCAAACTTTCCAAATGATATCTGCTTACATTGTAGAGTGTCATTATACAGGTACTTGTATAATGTATACATTCATTCCACACAGACTGATATTTCAAGTGTTCATTCCTTTTATTTTTGATGATTATAACTGACAACTAATGAAAACCCCAAAAATCACTATCTCAGAAAATAAGAATATTGTGAAAAGGTTCAATATTGAAGACACCTGGTGCCACACTAATCAGCTAATTAACTCAAAACACCTGCAAAGGCCTTTAAAATGGTCTCTCAGTCTAGTTCTGTAGGCTACACAATCATGGGAAAGACTGCTGACTTGACAGCCGTCCAAAAGACGACCATTGACACCTTGCACAAGGAGGGCAAGACACAAAAGGTCATTGCTAAAGCAGCTGGCTGTTCACAGAGCTCTGTGTCCAAGCACATTAATAGCGAGGCGAAGGGAAGGAAAAGATGTGGTAGAAAAAAAAGTGTAGAAGCAATAGGGATAACCGCACCCTGGAGAGGATTGTGAAACAAAACCCATTCAAAAATGTGGGGGAGATTCACAAAGAGTGGACTGGAGCTGGAGTCAGTGCTTCAAGAACCACCACGCACAGACGTATGCAAGACATGGGTTTCAGCTGTCGCATTCCTTGTGTCAAGCCACTTGAACAAGACACAGCGTCAGAAGCGTCTCGCCTGGGCTAAAGACAAAAAGGACTGGACTGCTGCTGAGTGGTCCAAAGTTATGTTCTCTGATGGAAGTAAATTTTGCATTTCCTTTGGCAAACAAGGTCCCAGAGTCTGGAGGAAGAGAGGAGAGGCACAGAATCCACGTTGCTTGAAGTCCAGTGTAAAGTTTCCACAGTCAGTGATGGTTTGGGGTGCCATGTCATCTGCTGGTGTTGGTCCACTGTGTTTTTTGAGGTCCAAGGTCAATGCAGCCATCTACCAGGAAGTTTTAGAGCACTTCATGCTTCCTGCTGCTGACCAACGTTATGGAGATGCAGATTTCATTTTCCAACAGGACTTGGCACCTGCACACAGTGCCAAAGCTACCAGTACCTGGTTTAAGGACCATGGTATCCCTGCTCTTAATTGGCCAGCAAACTCACCTGACCTTAACCTTATAGAAAATCTATGGGGTATTGTGAAGAGGAAGATGCGATACGCCAGACCCAACAATGCAGAAGAGCTGAAGGCCACTATCAGAGCAACCTGGGCTCTCATAACACCTGAGCAGTGCCACAGACTGATGGACTCCATGCCACGCCACATTGCTGCAGTAATTCAGGCAAAAGGAGCCCCAACTAAGTATTGAGTGCTGTACATGCTCATACTTTTCAGTTGGCCAACATTTCTAAAAATCCTTTTTTTGTATTCTAAGTAATATTCTAATTTTTGGAGATACTGAATTTGGGAATTTCATTAGTTGTCAGTTTTAATCATCACAATTAAATGAAATAAACATTTAAATTATATCAGTCTGTGTGTAATGAATGAATATAATATCCAAGTTTCACTTTTTGAATGGAATTACTGAAATAAATCAACTTTTTGATGATATTCTAATTATATGACCAGTACCTGTACAGGGCAGCCACTCCACCGCCTTTTTTGTTGGTTCTGACCGCACTCATAATGCAGAAACTGGGGGGACCTGACACAATAAGTACCATACCACTATTATTTGCATTGAGCCAAGTTTCAGTTAAAAACAATGTCTAATTGATGTTCTCTTCATTTAATTAAATCATTATTTAAAAATGACTTGCTTGCTAAGGACCTAATATTTAGTAGGGCCAAACTTAATTTGTTTAAAACAAGGGACGCTGATGGAGCAGTGTCTCCAGAAACAGTGATAGACAGTGATCGCAGGTGAGAAGTGTTTTGTAGCTGTTGGTCGTTTTTAGGTCTGTGATTTACAATGACAGGGAATTGAATGGAGTTTGTTTGGGCAGGTGAAGGGGTCAGAATGGTAGTTATGGATGGAGAGGGGGATATAGTAGGGTCTGGGCTTCAGTCTGCAGGACTGGAAAGATAGGAGGAAACGTTGGCAGCCAGAATTGTTATTCCCTTGCTGTTGAGGTGAAGATTGTCTTGTTTGTACAGGTGGTCTTTGTTCCAAAAGGAGTCCAATGTAACCACAAGCCAAGTTTGGAATAGCTACTGATCTGACCATGGAATCGCCAATAAGGATATATTTGAGAGATGGGAAGAAGAGACAATTGCATTAGCAGACTTTGCTGTTAGCTGTAGCCACATTAACGCTGGTTGTTGTGGCAGGAGGTGGGAGAGGGAGTCCAGGTAAAGCAGATGAAGCCAGCGATGAGTCCACACTGGGGCACTTACCAGAGGGAGAGGCATCCCGGGAATTTGAGGACGTGCTGTCGGGAGATGTGCACTTCCTGCGGGAGGACCATCCAGCACCCCCACGGCCATCCCAGACAACCGATACCCAGGAGGATGATCCAGGTCGATGTTGAGAATTGGGTATCGCAGAATACGAGGGTGGCAGCACATTCTCAGATCCCTAAAGTGGTTCAGAGAAGTTAAGGAGCATTTCTACAGACCTGTTCTACGACTGGTGTCTGTAGAAAAAGGTTGAGAGGCAATATGTCAAGGAGTTCCTTTCTCCTCCCACCTGACAGGTGAGTGAGATCCAGTTGCTTCTCCTCCTCTTCAGTAGGTAGATATTGTTCCACCAAATCCTCCTTTCCTCCACAGCTCGAACAAAGAGAATAAGGTGAAGATGACTCTGGAACTGACCGGGGGACCCATTTCTTCAGCATAGTAGTGTGAAATGTTTGAAGTGGTTGTTTCCCGCTCTGGCATGAAAGTCACCTCACCCATCTTCTGCTTCACCTCATAAGGGCCTTGCCATTTTGCCAGCAATTTGTTTTCTGATGTTTGCAAAAGTAACACCTGCTCAGCTCAAGTGAACCATGACTAGTCCCTGCATTTCTGAAGCACTCTACTAGTGTAGGGTCATTTTTCTGCTGACGAGCAAGATTACAGGGGAAGGAAACATCTTCCTCAGCTGGCCCTGGAGCCTCAACTTCCAACTCTGGCTGTTCAGCTGTTTTAACCATTCCAATACCTGCTCTGTGTGACTCCAACCTGTCATCCTGTGTGACTCCTTACACAGCTTCTATCTGCTCCTCACGAAATGGCATAAGATGTAATGTGTCAACTGGGTCTGGAACTTGCTTAGAGGGCATGTGGCGGTCTATAGCCGTTATATGCTTCTCTGCATGACCTGCCTCTAAAGCTGAACTCCCTACATCCACTGGTGCAGGCTTGAGCCACTCAGGCAGTCGCAAAGGGTGAGAAAGGGCTAACTGACTTGAATGGGACTCAGTCTCTGGATCCACTAACACTGGTAAAGGTGAGAGTTCCTTTGCCTTAGACCTATTGATAACTCCACACAACTTTTCCCTACACTCTTAAATTAAGTCCAAGAGAATGGGAAAACACAGGATATGGCAACTCTGGAGTTACCCCTACTTTCATGAGGTAAGGTTGGTTGTGTACTTCTAAAAAAAATAACAAATAAAAACCCTCTTGTGTGCACCTCCGAAGTGTGGCCATGAACACAAACAACTTGTTCTGTCTCCTCTATATTCCAAAGCTCTCATTACACAAGCTTGGCCTGGACAAGAGACTGGGTACAACCTGTGTCTAGTAATGCAGTTAGGTGTCTACCATTTACCAGGACTGTAACAGTTAGTGAATCAGATGACTTTGGTAGCTTTGGGCTTTTTAACTGGACAAAATAGGCGTGTATGGCCTGCCTAACCACAGCAGTGACAAACTACATCTGCTTTACGACCTGACCAAACCCTTTGGTTTGTCTGATCTGATTCAAAAAACCCTCAGACTTACCCCCTTGCAGTCTGCGTTGTCCTGCGTAACGGTAAGATCCTGGTCCCTTGTGAGCAGAAACATGGGCATCCACCTGTTTAGCAGCCATTGCAGCAGTAGTCAGATCATATCCAGGCTTTCACTTCTGGATAAAGCACCTTCAAATACTGCTCCAGGACAATTTTCTCCATTATTTCCTCTTTCCTGCAGGTGTCGTGCTGGATCCATTTGCAAAAAGAGTCTTTGAGTCAAGCACACAGTTCTTGGAGGGACTCCTCAGCTGGTGTGTCATAAGAGCGGAATCGTTGACGGTAAGTTTCTCTATTGATTTCACACTTTTTCAGCACTGCAGCTTTCAACAAGACATAATTTGTTGTATCTGATGGATTCATTGCCACAAAGGCCCCTCTGGCCTTACCAGTCAAAAGTGGGATCAGACGTACAGCCCACTCTTGATGTGGCCAGTTGTAGACCTCAGCCAACCTCGCAAAAGTAGTAATGAAATGTTTAGGGCTGACCCCCAATAGTCAAAGATTCGATGGGCGGAGCCTGATTCGACTGTCAGTCTCACAGTTGAAGCTTCGCAGCGAAACAAGGATCATGCCATTTTGGCTATATGGGGGTGCTCAATGTCTGATTTTACATAGAACTACCAGTTTTCTCCCAGTTAATATCTCGCAAGTTAATATACAGCCTGTTACAATATACATTTCAATGTTTAATGCTGTAAATAAACATGTAAAAAGAATAAAACTTCCAACAAATGCAAAGTGTGTGAATAAGTCTAAAATTGTAACCCTAAGTCATCAGTGCGCATGTGTAGGCGTAGCGTGTGTGTAGTGGCAGAGGAACACTTGCTGAAGAGACCGAGCCCCAGCTTCATTGGTGTTGTGCCAAGTTGTCCGCACCTCGCGGGAGTTTTGGATAATTTATCACTGTTAATGAACCAAACTAAGCATATTTTATTGTTTTTAAATAGCCGGCTACCTGAAAGAGACCTGCGAGGAACCGCGACGTGCGTGCAGTTGTCGGCAGCACGGCATGCACGCAAAACTCTACACAAGACCGGTGAATGGGGGGGGGGGGGAAGAAAAGGGTCTTCAAAAAGCCTCAGTTTAGCTGGAAATTGACAGTGTAAATTGAATGAATAGAGACTGCAGCTTCTCTTCGCCGCGCACAAAAACACACATGATTCGACTATAGGCAGGACATGACGATTCTGATTCGACTCTGTAAATCTTTAGTCGGAGACAGCCTTAGAAATGTTCAATGTCATCAAAGTCTTCAAGTCGTTGCAGCTTAGGCTCTCCTTTTAGTGCCCCAGCTGTTTGTGTTGGTTGATGGCCACCCCTGGAGGCCTCAAGATCCAACTGAAATTGTATGACTTGGTGATTCAGCACACTGTATTTCTGTTTCTGTTTTATAGCTTCCTTTTCTTGCCTGAAAAAAAAAAAAAAACAAACATACATACAAAAAAGAATATAAGAGAATACATGTAAGAAATAACCAGCCACGGGATACAAAAAAAAAAGTAAACTCATCATACACTAACAAGACATAAAGGATAAATTAATCGATATCAGGGAAGCTTATACTTTTATAACACTATGAATCTGTTGCTTTTGCTATTGTTTCAGGGAAAGGGATTTGAAAAGTGAAATTCCACTAAAAAGAGAGGGAATAAGGGTTGAGACCCTGAGAATTTGTTTGAATGAAAAATTTCCCCAGTAAAATAAAAAAAAAAAAAAAAAAAAAAAAGTTAACCACATAAATTAGAGACTGATCTTTACTATTATCATAGTAACATATCACATCCTTGAGAGAAAAGTTATGACCATGGGGGGGATGGAATATGAAATAATTTAAAAATCAGACCAAAACTTTTGTAGAATCACAATAAAAGAAGAGATTGTTACGGTGGGTGGCTGAGTTGAGCAGGCTGCAGGACCCAAATGCAGGACGCAAGGCAGAGGAGGTGCAGTGAAATGAGGTGATTTATTTAAACAGACAGAAGGCGAGCACACTTACTGATTGAGTGGCTGATACAGAGTCCAAAACAAAGGTAGATCAAACAGAAATCCAAATCCAAATCCAAATCCAAATCCAAGAAGTGCAGGGAACAGGGAGACACGACGAGAAAGGCTGGCAACCGGACAACACACAGCAACACTGGGAAACATCATACAATGACCCGACAAAGACTGAGGAGGAACACCAAACATATATACACACACACCAGGGACTAATGAGCAGGGCAGGAGTGACACAGGTGACAGACATGAGGCTAACGTGACAGGCAGAGGCAGAAGGAGGGAGAGAGACAGTGAGCAGAGGGAAACAGAGAGACTGACATGCAGGCAGAGTGACAACCGGGGGAACAGACGGAACACAGGTCACTGAACACAAAACAGACCAGAGTGAACACTTAACATGAACTAAGGTACAGGACTGGGAACAAGGACAAAGAACTAAAACGCAGGAACAAGAGTTAAGGCAGTGACTAAGAAACAATATAACAACTAGACTACCAAACTTCAAACCAAAACAATATCAAATCAACACAGGACTACGAGCTAGAACACCAGACAAGACATAAACACTAAGGACAAGGAAACGAGAAGAACAGGTAAACAGAAGGACACCAGAAACATATGGCAAAAACTCAAACTCACAGGGAAAAACTACAACTCATGACAAAGATGAATAAATGTTTCATCAGCATGTCCACAAAAGGAACAGGAGCTATCAACATCCACATATTTGGATATTATAGAATTTACAGGATAAATTTTATGTAAGATTTTTAAATGAATTCCTTTTACCTTGTTGGAAATACAAAATGAGGTAAAAAGCCATGCTTTTTTCCAATTTATATCATCCAACTGTGAATTCCAATAAAACTTGTTTTTACTTTGCAAAATTTTATGAATATATTTATTATTACATTTTTTTTATCAAGTAATTTGATGCCGTTCAAAGACAATGTAGGTTGAGCATATGAGGTATTTACTTTATTAAAAAGAACATGACTCCTAATTAGATGGATCAAACCAGAAGGGATGGCTTTAATGACAGTGTTGAATTCCTTAAAAGGAATGGGAAAACTGTGCTTTATCATGAAGTTCTCATATGACATTATGAAGCCATGTTCATCAAATAAAGACAAGATATTTACGATATTTCTTTGGAACCACTTTGGATAAAATAGAGAAGAATTTCTAATTGAATTTCTAAACTTCAAGACCTCCTTCCGCTCTGCTATTAGATAGCACAGCTGTTTTAAGTTTGAGTTTTATTTCTCCAAATAAAATCAAGGAATAACTTATTAATGTCATTGGCCATGGATTCATTAAAAAAAACAGACCCTCACCTTTCAATAAAAGCACTCTACCATATATCGTTAAGTCTCTTTGAAGCCAGAGATTAAATATATTCTTAGTTTTTTTAATTCTCTCATTAAAGTTCAAATGTTGTCTGGCTAAAAGATTCTTAGTTATATAAATACCTAAATATTTCTCTACATTCTTTACAGGAACACTTCCTATCGAGGTATCTTCACAATCATGCACAGGCAATAATTCACATTTAGATATATTAAGCTTTAAACCTGAGGCTGCAGAAAACTGTTCAACTAGCTCAATAGCTTTTGGTAGCAGATCTTTATCTTTAAGGAAAAGTGTTGTGTCATCTGCCAGTTGCAAAATTTTTATTTTCCTATCAAATATGAAGATGCCTTTAAAATCAGGATTGCATACAATATTCCTGGATAACAACTCAACAACTAAAATAAAAAGAAAGGGCGAAATAGGGCAACCTCGTCTAACACCCCGCTTATATCAAATCTAGGAGATGTGTTGAAATGTATTATAACAGAGCTATTAATTCCTGTATAAAACATATCATCTCTACAAATGCAGTTCCAAAACCAAACAGCTTGAGACATTCTATAAGAAAACCATGTTCAATGGTGTCGAAGGCTTTATAAAAGTCTAAAAAAAGGATGAAAGCTTTGGAGTGTATTGAGTCTGCATAGTCCAATAGATCTAATACAAGTCTAACATTGTTACTAATATGCTGTCCCCTAATAAAACCTGACTGGGGTTCAGCAACAATACGGCCAAGTGCAATCTTTAATCTGCTTGCAAAAGCTAAAGCCAAGATTTTATAATCAATAGTCAATAGATTAATGGGCCGCCAATTATCTATTAGTAAAACATTTTTATCAGGCTTTGGTATTAAGGAGATAACACCCTGTTTCATTGTTGTGCTCATTTCTCTCTGACTGGTGCATTCCTTACACATGTAAAATGAAGGATTTTGAATAAGGTCCCAAAAACGAATATAAAATTCAACTGAGAGGCCGTCAATACCGGGTGCTTTCCCTTTTTTCATTGAAAAAAGTGTTGTTTTAATTTCATTCAAAGTAATCTGAGTCACAAAGTGCTTTAAAGTCATCCTTAATAACAGGAATATCCTTCATTAATTCAGAGATGAAATTTTCACATTTGAAAGTGTAAAGGGGACTGTAAAATGAAGAGACAAAGTTGGAAATCTCTGTTGTATCTGAACAGTGAATTCCATTAATATTAAGAACATTCAGTGATTTCCTCCTTCCATTTCTTTTTTTCAGAGCAAAAAAGTAACTGGAGTTGGTTTCTCCCTCCTCCAGCCATTTGGCTCAAGACCTTATAAATGCACCTTTAGCTAAATCCTTATACATTTGATCTATTTTTAGTTGTATTTCCTTTAACTCCATTTCGGAAGATACAGTACTTGTTAGGGATCACAGAAAGGACTCGTGAGCGGAAGGAGGCAGGCACACAGGCAGGATTTTATTTAAAGAGCACAGAGATGGGCAGGCGGACTGGCAGGCAGTGAGCAACGGACTGGAGATCCTGAGTACAGGCAGGCTGAGAGCAACGGGCTGGCAATCCTGAGTTCGGGCAGGCAGGCAGCGACTCTGCACCAGGGTGAAACTGTGGCAGACAGGAAACAAGAGGTTAGGCAAGATCACAAAACGTATTTAGGCAAAACTAGGAAGTAAGCCGGAGCGATATGCCACTGTGGGTAAACGGACAAACTGGCGACGAGTGGAGACTGAACCAGAGCTTAAGACTGCAGGCGTTGATGAGTTGGGATGAGTTGGGACTGGGACTTATTCCCAGGTGCAGAGTGCTGCAGGTGGAGAGAGGCCAGGCTCGGACACGCCCAACCACACACAGATAATGGGACAAGACACACATGACTGACAGAAACAGGGGCGGGGAAACAGGGAACAAGAGGAAAAGAGGGGAGAGAGACCAACCCACGACAGCACTTTTAATTAAAAATGTTAAATAATTCTGATTCTTTTTGATTTCTAAGGAATTTAAGTTCTTTACTTCTCTTAATAGCAGCACATCTAGCCATATATTTAAAGTATTCCCATTTTTGCTTGAATTTGCAATTTGTATTATCATTATATATTTCTTCAGTTATTTTTTTAATACTATCATTGAAGTTGACGTCCTGGAGAAGAGAGTTATTGAATTTCCAGTAACCTCTTAAGTTTGCAGTTTCCTGTGAACCACCTAATTTCAGAATAATTTGTTTATCATCTGATAAAGGGGCAGAAGAATTAGACAGGTCTTTAACAAGATGAAGAGCATTTGTTGAAATTAAAAAAAATAAATTCTAGATCTGCACGACAAACTTCTATTAGACCAAGTCCAACAAATCCAACATATCAGGATTCAAGCAGCGCCTTGTTAGGAGTGTTTTGTGTTCATGTCTTTCCTGTTTTAGTCTGTTTTTGGATTCTGTGTTTCTATAGCTTTATTTGATCTTGTCATGTTTAGGGTTTTGTAGCTAGTTTAGTCCTTTGTTAATTCGCATGTCTTCTTAGTATCTGTCATGTCTCGTATTCTAGTTATGTCCTGCATTTTTATTCGTGTCTTAGTGTCTACACCTATTTGCAGGCTTCTGTGTACATTGTCCATGTTTGCTCTGTGTTCTGTTTAATCTTAGTTCAGTCTGTTTTCCCTGTTAGTTGTAGTTTTTTGGTATATTAGTGATCTGTCTGCTTATGTTCTGGTTCAGTTATTTATATTCTGTTTCTTCCTGGTTATTAGTTTCCCTATGGCCTTTATTGGGGTCTGTCTGTTTCCCCTGCTGTCTCTCTGCATGCCTGTGTCTCATTAGTCCTGATCCCCCTCACCTGTGTTGCTCCTGCCCCACTCGTTAGTCCCTGTGTGTGTGTGTGTGTGTGTGTATGCCTGCTTGTGTCTTCAGTCTTTGTCATGTCCTTGCGTCGTCTATGTTGAGTGTTCCACCGTGCCTCGTTCTTTGTATCTTTTGGATGTGTCTTGTGGATACTCTGTTTTAGGATTTTTCCCTACATTTTCAGTTTGGATTACTTTTGACTGGACTGTGCCTGCTTCGGTAAGTTGTTTGTGTTAATAAATTATCTTACTTTGCCTACAGTCTGCATTTGGGTCCACACCTCAGTTCTCTGCTCTTGCACTCAGCCACCACATGACATGCCATGCATCAGTCAGAGACAAGTCACAACAAAGTTTTAAAATCAGATTGTTACTTTGTCAAGTTTGGCAAATCTTGGGAGGATACCTGTCCTTTGCATCATCAGCACATTCATTAAAGTCACCACTTAAAATTAAAAGGGAGTTTGAATACTTCTGTAAGAGTTCATTTAATTTCAGAATCAGAATCAGAATTAGCTTTATTGCCAGGTTTGTGTACACATACGAGGAATTTGACTCAGGATTGTACATACATACATACAAAAATACCATAATAACACAATAATAATAAAATAAAATCAGACACAAACTACAGTATAGACAACACTAATATACACACTATGAACAAAACAATTTAGACATATTGACAATTAGTGCAGTGATCAGAGTGCAAGGGATGCAAGAGTAAACTATTATTATGTACATGTTGAAGGTGGATGTGATATACAGGTACACATACACATTCATGCATACATGTACACATGTACACAGTGTGATGGATCATAGTGCAAAGGATGCTGGAAAAAATGAATAAGACCTATGACCTTAAGACCTGAGATAGGTGTATTGGTATACAGTATAGAATATGACATAGTATGAAAAGCACTGAAATAGAGAATGGTGAATAAATAAATAATAAGTGGTAACCAGTAAACAGGTGGACAGGTGGCTGATTAGAGACAGAGTTACTGGGTTATTGCACAGGAATTGTTCCTGACACTGTGAGTCAGAAATCAGCTGTTCATCAGAGTGATTGCTTGTTGGAAGAAACTGCTTCTGTGTCTGTTGGTTTTAGCGTACAGTGCTCTGTAGCGCCTACCAGAGGGGAGAAGCTGGAACAGGTTGTGTCCGGGGTGAGATGAATCTGCAGTGATGTTTTCTGCCCGTTTCCTGACTCTGGAAATGTATAAGTCCTAAATGGAGGGCCGTTGTCCGTTGTAGTCTGCTCCTGTCCTTTTTGGTGGCAGATCCAAACCAGACAGTGATGGAGGTGCAGAGGACAGATTGGATGATGGCTGTGTAGAACTGGATCAGCAGCTCCTTAGGCAGGTTGAGCTTCCTGAGCTGACGCAGGAAGTACATCCTCTGCTGGGCCTTCTTGATAATGGTGTCAGTGTTGGGCTCCCACTTCAGGTCCTGGGATATAGTGGAACCCAGAAACCTGAAGGATTCCACAGCAGACACAGGGCTGTTGAGTATGGTGATGGGGGCAGAGTGGGGGGGCTCCTCCTGAAGTCCACGGTCATCTCCACACTTTTAAGCGTGTTAAGCTCCAGGTTGTTCTGACCGCACCAGAGAGCCAGCTGATCAACCTCCCGTCTGTAGGCCGATTCGCCAACGTCCCGGATGAGGCCGATGACCGTTGTGTCGTCAGCGAACTTCAGGAGTTTGACAAATGGGTCTCCTGAGGTGCAGTCATTGGTGTAGAGGGAGAAGAGCAGTGGGGACAGCACACACCCCTGGGGGGCGCCAGTGCTGGATGTGATGTTTGACAGATTGACATCTGTAGTCATGAAGTCCTTTGAAAGACTGGTGTTGGCCCACCTGAAGGACATTACAGGCCCCCTGTTGGACCCCCCACCAGGATCCTGTTCGTGGACTTCAGCTTGGCGTTCAACACCATCATCCCGTACATCCTCAGCACCAAACTCACCCAGCTCACTGTGCCAGCCTACTCCTGTCAGTGGATCACAGACTTCCTGACTGACAGGAATCAGCAGGTGAGGCTGGGAAACATCACATCCAGCACTGGCGCCCCCCAGGGGTGTGTGCTCTCCCCACTGCTCTTCTCCCTCTACACCAATGACTGCACCTCAGGAGACCCATTTGTCAAACTCCTGAAGTTCGCTGACGACACAACGGTCATCGGCCTCAGGCGACGTGCCTGTAGTCCAGAGATGGAGGGTTTTTTAGGGACCGGGATGACTGTGGAGCATTTGAAGCAGGAGGGAACTTCACACAGCTACAGTGATCTTTTAGTCCTTAAAAAGCTCCTCTCCTGTGGAACCAAGTTCCAGTTTGGGTTCAGGAGGCAGACACCATCTCCACATTTAAGAGTAGGCTTAAGACTTACCTCTTTGATAAAGCTTATAGTTAGGGCTGGCTCAGGTAGTCCTGAACCATCCCTTAGTTATGCTGCTATAGGCCTAGACTGCCGGGGGATTTCCCATGATGCACTGAGCTCCTCTCTCCTCTACTTACTCTCCCTCTGTATGCAACCTCATCCCATTAATGCATGTTACTAACACAACTTCTCCCCTTTCTGGTAGTCTTGTGCTTTCTCGTCCCTCTCCTCTCTCCTCCTATCACTTCCTGCAGGTTTTCTGGCTCTGGAGCTGTGGAGTCTGGATCTGTGGCTGCGGGTCACCTGCTGCCCCCGTGTTCCTGCTCGACACCCTCTGCTGCAACGACTATTGTTGCTAGTCTTATTGTTATTATAATCATTAACATTACGACTGTTACCATTAACACTACTATAAATATCTGTACCATTTTTCATTTAGTCTATAGCAACATCACCTTTACTGTCTGTACCTCTGTGTGTATATTATGTAGGCTGC
>NC_060166.1:3589525-3593033 GCF_021292245.1 Micropterus dolomieu | reverse complement strand
AACGGCAACATATATAAAGAAAACAAGATTGGGCCAAGAATTGAACCCTGGGGTACCCCACAAGAAAGAGGAGCAGCTGACGAAGAGCATTCACCAATTATAACAGAGAAGCTCCTATTTGCTAAATAGGAGCTAAACCATTGAAAAGCCAAACCACGAATGCTTACATCATGCTCAAGGCGAGAGAGGAGAACTGCATGGTCCACCGTATCAAACGCCACCGTGAGGTCCAAAAGCACTAAAACAGCAGGATTCCTGGCATCCACAGACAAGGCAATGTCATTGTGTACTCTGAGCAGTGCAGACTCAGTACTATGACGTGATCTAAAACCAGATTGAAATTTTTCAAGCACAGAATTTTTCTGCATAAAGGCTTGTAGCTGTATAAAAACAACTTTTTCCAAGACCTTTGACAGAAAAGGCAGATGAGAAACTGGTCTAAAACTAGATAACACTGAAGGTCAAGATTTGGTTTCTTAAGTAGGGGCCTGACCACAGCATGTTTAAATGCAGCTGGGACACAACCTAGACTAAGACAAGAATTAATTAACGTGAGTAGACTCGACCCAATGGCGCTATTAAAAACTTCCTTCACTATCCTGGCTGGGACAATGTCTAACGGACAGTAAGTGGGTTTCATGTGTTGCAATACCTCAGAAAGCAGCGTAAGCAAAACTGGTTTAAAATCCTCAAAAACAGCAGAACGCACAGGAGCAGCAGGTACAAACACGTTAAAATTAGCACTGAAGTTCTGCCTGACAGATGCTACTTTGTCAGTAAAATAGCCAAGAAATTTCTCACAAAATAAAGTCAATTGAAACCTCTGTCAGATCAGAGGTACATGGATTCAACACAGAGTTAATGGTATTAAATAAAACTCTAGGTTCATGGCAACTGCTAGTTATGATCGAAGAAAGATCTTCGACACCTTTACAGCCTTCTGGTATGCGGCTAGGCTGTCCCTTAATAGGCACAGTGAAGTAAATAATTTGTCCTTCTTCCATCTTCGTTCGGCTTGTCGACAATGTTGCCTAAGGCGTCATTTAACCAGGGATCCACCTTAGGTTTAATAGCTTTAGTCCAAAAAGGGGCAATAGAGTCTAAAATTTCAGTGCTTGTGAAATGAAACACAGAGAGAACATTATCTGGGGAAAAAGGAGAGACCAGACCATTCATAGCATAAAACTGTGAGCCCATAAACGCAGAAGCAAACTCTACACCTATAGAGGGTGTGATGCAGCGGCGCCTAGAGGCTGAGGAGACAGGTCTACTAGTGGGTGGTGGGACACTGATCTCAAATCTAATAGGGAAGTGATCTGAGATACCGGATTCTGTTATTTCCTCAAGTAAAACTGAAAGCCCATGTAAGATAATGAGGTCCAAAGTGTGGCCGAGATAATAATAACAATAATAATAATAATCTTTATTTGTAGAGCACTTTTCAAAAACAAGTTACAAAGTGCTTTAACAAGTGTAAAGACAATAATACCCAAGAGACAATAATACAAAAACAATACAAGATAAAAGCATGAAAACATTGAAAAGGCTAAAATAGACGTTTAAGATAAATATAAAATTAGTAAAATACAATAAAATAAAAGGGATAAAATAAAGTCAAATAAGATCGGGAAAGGCTCTCCTATAAAAGTATGTTTTAAGAAGGGACTTAAAAGAGTTCACTGACTCAGCCAACCTGATTTCCTCGGGCAGGCTGTTCAAGAGCCTCGGGGCCCTGTCCCCTTTAGTTTTCAGTCGAGACTCTGGAACAGATAGCAGACCTCTGCCCGAGGATCTCAAGGTACGTGCTGGTGTGTATGGGACTAAAAGTTCAGAAATATGACAAGGCGAGAGGCCATGAAGAGCTTTAAAAGTGATCAATAGAATTTTAAAGTCAATTCTAAAACATACTGGGAGCCAGTGTAATGAAGCTAAAATAGGAGTAATGCGGTCATATTTCTTTGTTCTGGTTAAAAGCCTGGCAGCTGAGTTCTGGACAGTCTGGAGTCGATCAATAGATTTTTGGGTTAAACAGGTGAAAAGGCTGTTGCAATATACCAGGCGTGATGAGATGAAGGTGTGTAAAATGGTCTCGGTGTCCTTAAAAGTTAACATAGATTGAATTTTTGCTATATTTCTAAGTTGATAAAAACATGATTGAACAAGCTTTGTGGTGTGCTGCTCGAAATTTAAATTACTATCAAACCAAACACCAAGGTTCTTTGCCACAGGCTTAATGTGATTTACTAGCAAACCAGCAGATGGCAGTATTTCTGTTTTGTCTGAGTTCAGTTGGAGGAAATTATTTGACATCCATTTTTTTACTTCACAAAGGCATTTGTTAAGGGAATTCAGCATTCCAGGGTCTGTGGATCTGACGGGCAAGTACACTCACCTAAAGGATTATTAGGAACACCTGTTCAATTTCTCATTAATGCAATTATCTAATCAACCAATCACATGGCAGTTGCTTCACTGCAATTAGGGGTGTGGTCCTGGTCAAGACAATCTCCTGAACTCCAAACTGAATGTCAGAAAGGGAAAGAAAGGTGATTTAAGCAATTTTGAGCGTGGCATGGGCCGGTCTGAGTATTTCATAATCTGCTTAGTTACTGGATTTTCACGCACAACCATTTCTAAGGTTTACAAAGAATGGTGTGAAAAGGGAAAAACATCCAGTATGCGGCAGTCCTGTGGGCGAAAATGCCTTGTTGATGCTAGAGGTCAGAGGAGAATGGGCCTGACTGATTCAAGGTGATAGAAGAGCAACTTTGACTGAAATAACCACTCGTTACAACCGAGGTATGCGGCGAAGCATTTGTGAAGCCACAACACGCACAACCTTGAGGCGGATGGGCTACAACAGCAGAAGACCCCACCCCACTCATCTCCACTACAAATAGGAAGAAGAGGCTACAATTTGCAAGAGCTCACCAAAATTGGACAGTTGAAGACTGGAAAAATGTTGCCTGGTCTGATGAGTCTCGATTTCTGTTGAGACATTCAGATGGTAGAGTCAGAATTTGGCCTAAACAGAATGAGAACATGGATCCATCATGCCTTGTTACCACTGTGCAGGCTGGTGGTGGTGGTGTAATGGTGTGGGGGATGTTTTCTTGGCACACTTTAGGCCCCTTAGTGCCAATTGGGCATCGTTTAAATGCCACGGCCTACCTGAGCATTGTTTCTGACCATGTCCATCCCTTTATGGCCACCATGTACCCATCCTCTGATGGCTACTTCCAGCAGGATAATGCACCATGTCACAAAGCTCGAATCATTTCAAATTGGTTTCTTGAACATGACAATGAGTTCCCTGTACTAAAATGGCCCCCACAGTCACCAGATCTCAACCCAATAGAGCATCCTTGGGATGTGGTGGAACGGGAGCTTCGTGCCCTGGATGTGCATCCCACAAATCTCCATCAACTGCAAGATGCTATCCATCAATATGGGCCAACATTTCTAAAGAATGCTTTCAGCACCTTGTTGAATCAATGCCACGTAGAAT
>NC_060166.1:3583912-3589425 GCF_021292245.1 Micropterus dolomieu | reverse complement strand
CTTGGCACACTTTAGGCCCCTTAGTGCCAATTGGGCATCGTTTAAATGCCACGGCCTACCTGAGCATTGTTTCTGACCATGTCCATCCCTTTATGGCCACCATGTACCCATCCTCTGATGGCTACTTCCAGCAGGATAATGCACCATGTCACAAAGCTCGAATCATTTCAAATTGGTTTCTTGAACATGACAATGAGTTCCCTGTACTAAAATGGCCCCCACAGTCACCAGATCTCAACCCAATAGAGCATCCTTGGGATGTGGTGGAACGGGAGCTTCGTGCCCTGGATGTGCATCCCACAAATCTCCATCAACTGCAAGATGCTATCCATCAATATGGGCCAACATTTCTAAAGAATGCTTTCAGCACCTTGTTGAATCAATGCCACGTAGAATTAGGGCAGTTCTGAAGGTGAAAGGGGGTCAAACACAGTATTAGTATGGTGTTCCTAATAATCCTTTAGGTGAGTGTATATTTTTGTGTCATCTGCATAAATATGAAAAGAAATGCCATGTTTATGGATAATATGTCTAAGGGGAAGCAGATACAAGGAAAACAAAATGGGTCTTAAGACCGAACCCTGAGGCACCGTATTTAACTGGACAGAACGAAGAGACATAGTTGTTGAGATGATGTGTCGACCCTTCCACACATTGATTTAGGCCAAAAGATTTTAAAAGAGTATTAAAATCATGAGCAAGTGGGTTTGAAGGACATACATGGATACTGAAGTCCCCACAAACCAAAAGCTTGTCATATTTAGGAACAACATCAGCTAAAAACTCAGAAAACTCGTGTATAAAATCTTTGTTTAGCTTTGGTGGGCGGTAAATAACTGCACACAGTACAGGTGAATCTAGATTAGCCACAAACAGCTGAAGTTCAAAACTATTATAAACAAGTGCAGGTAGTAGCCTGCAACTGTGCTCGTCTTTGAAGAGCGTGGCCAGCCCACCACCTCGACCTGACAGTCGTGGGGAGTTGTAGAAAGAACAGCCGGGGGAGAGGAGCTCCAAGAAGGCGCTGTCATCACCTGGTTTCAGCCATATTTCCATCAACAACAAAAAGTCCCTAGCATTTGTCATAAAAAAGTCATTCAATATAAAAGTCTTATTTGTAAGTGATCTGGTGTTGATCAGTGCCATATGAATAGAGCGTCTTTCAGTCCATTGGGAAGCACGACCAAGCAGGCTGAGATTCCCAAGCACGCAGCCTCGCTTGAGGCGCTCCATGTTCCAAAAGCGGGGAGATGGACACTCAGAGCCAGTCGACCGGAGCCACCGATAACAGCATGCCAGAGAAAATCCACCACAAGGATGACCCCGATTACAGGCAGAGGATGATGTCAGGTACACTCTGAGCATGACACGTATTTCGCCTCTCCTGCGGCTATTTCTCCGGAGTGGCAGGCAAGGTTGACGCCATAGATAGGCAGGTATGGACGTAAGGAAAGGCGGTGGCATACCTGTCGACTGACCGACAGAGTTGTAGATCGGCACTTTCTCCACAGAATTACGTATACTTAACAAAGTCAGGCGGTCATACACCAGTAGCGGCGACACATTTCGAGTGACAAACAGTAGAAACAGGCAAGTCAACAATAATCCCAGCAAAGATAAGTGGCGAGCCAAACACAGCGGCGCCATCTTAATCTCTAATAATCTTTGAGTGAATATTAGCATATAGATGTGTTCAGGGCAAGACTCTTATTATATGTAAAATTTGGTTCAGATGTGAGCATGTATGCTGAAGTTATAACAATTTCCTGTCTCATGAAAATTTGAGGTCGATTAGATTAATTCCCTAGGAGGAGTTCGTGTGATTAAATCCAAAATGGCCGACTTCCTGTTGGGTTTAGGCAATGGCTCCAAGAGGCTTTTTTGTGCATCTGGACATGATACACATACCACAGAAATTTCGTACGTGTGGGTGAAACTTAGTCCGGGGGCTGCTCTGTAGGGGGCGCTTGCGAGCCATTTGCCACACCCATGTGCAAAACCCATAAAATACGAAATTCTTCGCCACTCCTGAATTTTGTGGAAAGTTTGGTGAGTTTTCGAGTATGTTTAGGCCCCCAGAACTGAGGTTACTTTGCATAAGAAAGAAAGGAAGAGAGAGAAAGAAAATCCCTTCAGTTTCAATAGGGACCTCACATGTTACGTGATTGGGCCCTAATAGTCCCTTCAGTTTCAATAGGGACCTCACACGTTACGTGCTCGGGCCCTAATAGTCCCTTCAGTTTCAATATGTTACGTGCTCGGGCCCTAAATAAAAAAAATCCTTCACTTTCAATGGACGGGTTTCTGTGCAACGTCATCAGATACGCGCACAACTAGAGGGCAGAAAGCAGCACTCTGTCTTCGTGGCACATCAGTTTATACGGTACATCTAGCGGCAGTGTTGGGCAAATTTCTCAGAAATGACTTACTTTTTACTTATTACTCATTTAAAAAGTATTAATATTACTTTATTTATTACTAGGTATTAAAAGTAAATGGTCACGTTACTCGTTCTGTTACAATTACTTTCAACCACTGCACCCCATCCTTAAAAGTGACGGGAAACCTGTTCAGCAGCACATTTTAGAAATTAATACACTTTACTGGAACAATAATTAACCTGAGAAGTCAACAACCAGCCGAACTGAAAACACTGCAGCCTCTCAGACCAGAGGAAGCTGTATCCTACAGGCTATGGATATATGCTATTTAAAAATAATAAAAAACAAAGCAGGTCCATCCCAAAATTTGTACTGATCGCGTATTCATAACAATTCAATTTTATTTATATAGCGCCAAATCACAACAACAGTTGCTTTTCATAAAAGAGCAGGTGTAGACTGTATTCTGTGATGATTTACAGAAACCCAACAGTTCCCACCAGGAGCAAGCACTAGGCGACAGAGGCAAGGAAAACTTCCTTTTAAGAGGCAGAAACCTCGAGCGGTGTCTGGTGGGGTAGTAAGGAACTATGAGCTCTTTATGATAAGATGGTGCCTGACCATTAAAAAGGTGGTATTATGGTTTTTGGCTTTTTCTCTCTCCTTTTATTGAGTTACATATCTTTTTTGTGCATGTACTAGTCCACCCCGAAGGGAGTTCAGCTCGTTTATAGACCAGCCTTTACTTCCCTTTCTTGTGATGTCACAATGAAAATACGTGTCATAATGCTCGCTGAGCGACTACTCCGACACGCCCTCAAAAACACCGGTGGAAAAACACTGAGCTGCAGCACACCTCTCCTCTCCCTTCCAAACACTAGCTACCCTCCAGGCAGTCAGTGGACATAAAGTTCCTGTGATGTAGAGACAGAGCTCAGTTAAAACTTTATGGATGAAAGATACTTTTGTTACAGATTAATAACTCACCACTCTGAAACTCTTGCTTCTGATTGGCTAGTAGTCCTTAACTAGAAACTGCGCATGTGCACCTCCCAACAAACATCATTTAGAGGCAAGATGTATCACTCCATAGCTAAAACGAAGCCTTCAACACAGGGTGAAAAGAAGAGCTGCACCAATGTGCAGTATCACAAAAAAATATGGTGTTTTTTGAAAATTAAACCATGTAAACCTGTTCTGGTACAACCCCTAAATAGAATTTTGAACCTGAAAATACCACCTCTTTAAGAGCTTTGTATGTGAGAAGAAGGATTTTAAATTCTATTCTGGATTTTACTGGAAGCCAATGCATAGAAGCTAAGACAGGAGAAATATGATCTCTTTTCCTGGTTCCTGTCAGAACACATCCTGCAGCATTCTGAATCAGCTGAAGAGTCTTAATAGACTTTATCGAGCATAATAATATAATAATAATAAGGAATTGCAGTAATCCAGCCTAGAAGTAACAAATGCATGGAGTTTTTCTGCATCATTTTTAGACAGGATGTTTCTGATTTTCGCAATATTACGTAGATGAAAAAAGGCGGTCCTTGAAATTTGCTTAATGTGAGACTTAAACGACATATCCTATATCCTCCACATTAGAAAATTACAGGTCATCCAGGTTTTAACATCCTGAAGGCACATTTGAAGTTTAGCTAACTGATTAGTTTCATCTGGCTTGATCAATAGATATAATTGAGTATCATCTGCATAACAATGAAAGTTTATGGAATATTTCCTGATAATATTGCCTAAAGGAAGCATATATAAAGTGAACAGGATTGGTCCGAGCACAGATCCTTGTGGAACATGACTACCTTTGGCGTGCATGGAGGACTCATCGTTAACATGTACAAACTGAAATCGATCTGATAAATAGGACTTAAACCAGGTTAGAGCGGTTCCTTTAATGCCAATGAAATGTTCCAGTCTCTGCAATAGGATCTGATGGTCAATGGTATCAAATGCAGCACTAAGATCTAATAAAACCAGTACAGAGACAAGTCCTTTGTCTGATGCAATTAGGAGGTCATTAGTAATTTTCACCAGTGCTGTCTCTGTGCTATGATGAGCTCTAAATCCTGACTGAAAAACCTCAAATAACTATTGCTGTGTAGAAAGTCACACAGCTGTTTGGCGACCACTTTCTCCAGGACCTTAGAGAGAAATGGAAGGTTAGATATAGGTCTATAGTTGGCTAAAACATCCGGATCAAGTTTGGGCTTTTTCAGAAGAGGTTTAATTACAGCTACTTTAAAGTACTGTGGTACATAGCCTGTTGATAGAGATAGATTGATCATATCTAGTATAGAGGTGCTGACTAAGGGTAAAACATCTTTAAGCAACCTAGTCGGGATGGGGTCTAAGACGCAGGTTGATGGTTTAGATGAAGAAATTATTGAAGTTAGTTAGTCGGTGCCAGTTGAGGGCAGGTCTTGGTGAATTTTGTTTCTAATAGTTAGAATTTTATCATTAAAGAAGCTCATGAAGTCGGAACTACTGAGAGCTATGGGAATACTTGGCTCGATAGAGCTGTGACTCTCTGTCAGCCTGGCTACAGTGCTGAAAAGAAACCTGGGGTTGCTCCTATTTTCCTCTATTAATGACGAGTAGTACGCTGCTCTGGCATTATGGAGGGCCTTCCTATAAGTTTTAAGACTATCTTGCCAAATTAAACGAGAATTTTCCAGTTTGGTGGAACGCCAATTCCTCTCAAGTTTCCACGATATTTGCTTTAATTTGAGTTTCAGTATTATACCATGGAGCTAACCGTCTTTGTTTTATTGTTTTCTTTTTTAGAGGGGCTACAGAGTTGAGTGTCATTCGCAGCGAGCCTGCAGCACTATCAACAAGATGATCGATTTGAGAGGGACTGAAATTAGCATAGGAGTCCTCTGTTACTTTGTGACTTGATAATGAATTTAGAGCTGATGGAATCGCATCCTTAAATTTAGCTACAGCACTATCAGACAGACGTCTTGAATAGAAATTTTTGCCCAATGGCGTGTAGTTCAGCAATACAAACTCAAAAGTTATCAAACAGTGGTCAGATAAAGAGGGATTCTGTGGGAACACTATTAAATGTTCAATTTCAATACCATACACCAAAACAAGGTCGAGGGTGTGGTT
>NC_060166.1:3570108-3583812 GCF_021292245.1 Micropterus dolomieu | reverse complement strand
TGGGGTTGTTCCTATTTTCCTCTATTAATGACGAGTAGTACGCTGCTCTGGCATTATGGAGGGCCTTCCTATAAGTTTTAAGACTATCTTGCCAAATTAAACGAGAATTTTCCAGTTTGGTGGAACGCCAATTCCTCTCAAGTTTCCACGATATTTGCTTTAATTTGCGAGTTTCAGTATTATACCATGGAGCTAACCGTCTTTGTTTTATTGTTTTCTTTTTTAGAGGGGCTACAGAGTTGAGTGTCATTCGCAGCGAGCCTGCAGCACTATCAACAAGATGATCGATTTGAGAGGGACTGAAATTAGCATAGGAGTCCTCTGTTACTTTGTGACTTGATAATGAATTTAGAGCTGATGGAATCGCATCCTTAAATTTAGCTACAGCACTATCAGACAGACGTCTTGAATAGAAATTTTTGCCCAATGGCGTGTAGTTCAGCAATACAAACTCAAAAGTTATCAAACAGTGGTCAGATAAAGAGGGATTCTGTGGGAACACTATTAAATGTTCAATTTCAATACCATACACCAAAACAAGGTCGAGGGTGTGGTTAAAACCGGTTCATGAACACTCTGAGAGAAGCCAATGGAATCTAACAGAGAGATAAACGCAGTACTAAAGCTGTCATTCTCAACGTCCACATGAATATTAAAATCCCCTACAATAATAACTTTGTCCGTTTTAAGGACTAAAGTTGACAAAAACTTATTTATTTGCAAATTCAAATAAGAATTCAGAGTACGGACCAGGTGCTCGGTACACTATAACGAAAAGAATTGGTTGCAGTGATTTCCAACTTGGGTGCGAAAGACTAAGAACAAGGCTTTCTAATGAGTTATAGTTTAGTTTAGGTTTAGAGCTGATTAGTAGGGTAGAGTTGAAGATAGCTGCAACTCCACCTCCTCGGCCTGTGCCTCGAGGAATGTGAGTATTAATATGACTGGGAGGGGTGGATTCATTTAGGCTAACATTCTTTTTTTTTTATGCACAGCTCCACTTCTCTTTGCCTTTGATTTAAATAATTTCGATGGTCGGGGGACAGACACCGTCACTATGGGGTTTTCACTAAGTAACTCCTGAAATGGAGGAGCAGAGAAGTGTGTTAGACTGCGACTCTGCCTCCTGGTCTCAACCCTGGGTTGTCATGGATTTGGTCCACTAATAAACGTGGCCAGATTTCTAGAAATGAGAGCTGCTGCTTCCCAAGTGGGATGGATGCCGTCTCTCCAAATCAGACCAGGTCTTCCCCAGAAAGTCTGCCATTGATCTACAAAGTCCACATCGTTTGCTGGACACCACCTCGACAAAACTGTCATCACAAGACTCTACTGTTGGAATAACGTGCAGACTACATGGGCACTATTATTAAAACATAGATCAGTGCTGAATGCTCTGCTTGATATTACAGCCTAATAATTTGACTTCAGCAGCTGTTCTGTCACGATTATTGCAGCTGAATTGGTGTGACTCGAGGATCGGCTCAGACATTAACAGAATACTCATAGGCCTATACGCATAAATCATTCACCTGCCCCCCAACAACTAATTATTTTATCAGATTTAGAGAACAGCATCTGCATGGACGTTTTACCCCCACCTCCACCGGTCCCTGTAGCTTTCCAGGTGATTTCTTTCTTGTGTGTTATATTGATGTATGAGTGTTTTCTTTAATGATTTATTTGATGATTAAAACAGCCGCTGTCAGTCATTTAAACGTTTCCATCCGTGCAGTAATGTCACAGCTAATATCATAGGACAAAACAGAGAAAACCTACAGTAATAAACTTGACAGGACAGAGAGAGGAAACAGAATTAAACTTCTATAATCCACATTTAGACTCTGATGGAGCTCAGCATTGATCAGGATGACGGCTGCTTTACTCCAAACACTTTTACTGTATGAACCTGGACTCTGTGTGAGACCTTTTGGATGTGTAGAAGAACACAGAACATGAATTAACATAAAGATCCTGACCTATCTAGTCGGCATGTCGGGAGATTTATTATTATTAATTTGTGGCTAGTGCGTAAATGCGCACAGTGTCACTGAGGAGTCGCTTCATCCAGACGCTATTTAATGTTCATTTTTACAATCCTGCTGCCCATCCACACATCACATTCAACAATAACATCAGTGATATCAAAGTGAAATGACATTAAGGAACAAACGGTGAAGGGCAGAAAGTTTGATCGCGCATTTGATTCTTTTTAATAGGCTTAACTGATACAACTTATGAAAACAACAGGAACACTGCAGCGTCCTGCTCCGGCTATGGATTGGTCCAGCTGCTTGTCACGCCTCTTGTAAACATCACAGCGGCTGAAAAGACTTCCGCAAAGAATACACCGATGTATACATACATCGCTTATAGCTCCTCCAGCAAGCCTCCTCGATCCTCACTCCTCGATACGCATTTTAAGAATTGCGATGTCCTTTAAGATGGCGAGCTGAGATCGATTTCTGGGTCACACGCTTGAGGATCGAGGAGGCAAAAATTGGGGAAATGAGAAAGGCCCATGGTGTCTGAAGGGGAGGGGTTGTCACGGATGAGGTCATCAGGTGAAAGGTCTGCGAAATTATTATTCATATCTTACTAATAGTTTCATTGTCTTTTCATTGACTTTTAACTTTCTTTTTCGGCGAGCACTGTGAGTTTTTGACGTCTCCAGTGCTTTCAACACCATCCGGCCGGCCCTGCTGGGTGAGAAGCTGACAGTGATGCAGGTGGATGCCCCCCTCGTGTCCTTGATCGTTGACTACCTGACAGGCAGACCACAGTATGTGCGCCTGCAACACTGTGTGTCAGACAGCCTGGTCAGCAACACCGGGCCCCGCGGGGGACTGTCCTCTCTCTCTCTCTCTTCACCATCTACACCACAGACTTCAACTACCACACAGAGCAGAACCTCTGCTGTGGTTGGATGTATCAACAGGGTGACGAGGCTGAGTACAGAGCTGTGATGGGGGACTTTGTCACATGGTGCGAGCAGAACCACCTACAGCTCAGTGTGACAAAGACTAAGGAGCTGGTTGTGGATCTAAGGAGAGCCAAGGCACCAGTGAGCCCTGTTCCCATCCAGGGGGTCAGTGTGGACATTGTGGAGGATTATAAATACCTGGGAGTGCACTTGGACAATAAACTGGACTGGGCCAAGAACACTGAAGCCCTCTACAGGAAGGGCCAAAGCCGTCTCTATTTAATGAGGAGGCTGAGGTCCTTCAACATCTGCAGGACGATGCTGAGGATGTTTTATGAGTCTGTGGTGGCCAGTGCTATCCTGTTTGCTGTTGCATGCTGGGCCAGCAGGCTGAGGGTAGCGGACGCACGCCAACAGGCTCAACAAACTGATCCGCAAGGCCAGTGACGTTGGAGCTGGACTCTCTGATGGTGGTGTCAGAGAGGAGGATGCTGTCTAAGCTACATGTCATCTTGGACAATGTCTCCCACCCACTTCATGACATGCTGCTCAAACACAGGAGTACTTTCAGTGCAAGACTCATTCTCCCAAAATGCACCACAGAGCGCCACAGGAAGTCATCAAACTTTATAACTCCTCCCTCTAAGTGTCTGACACTTATTCAGTTATCAAACTAGACCTTATTATCTATTTTCTGTCCAATATTACCTGTCTAATAATTAATGTGCAATATTCTCTGCTGCTATTTATTCACTAGTACTTTTTGGTTCACCATAATAATTCTTAATAATGTAAATATTGTACATACCCACACACCTTTAGATTTGTCTTTATTTTTTATATTTATATACTCTTTAGCTATCTACCTTTGACAAGTGCAATTGTGACAAAAGAATTTCTCTCGGGGATCAATAAAGTATTTCTGATTCTGATTGTGCAGGCCTTCACAAATGGGCCTTTACAAATTAAAAAAAATTAAATAATAATTAATCATTAAATACTGATCGTTGTATAGTTCTCTTGCTCCATGGGTTGCAGATTATCTGTACATTGTGTCAACAGTCTTGTTATAGCCACAAAGTACCAATCGTGCTCTTTTCCCCTTTTTGTGGTTAGTGAAAGTTATAGTCGCGAGGATAGGGAAAGTGTAGCTTCAGGCAGCCATGGCGGAGAGATCTGACAGATGTGACAGACACCGCACTGATGAAATGAATAAAATAAAATAAAAATTAGGGAAAAGATCATGATCTACCTACTGTTGTGTTTTTCCTAATGACAGGCAGGTGACTTCAACAAAAATAATTAATAAATGGTCGTTGAGACGAAATGTGGTCACCCTCAGTCATACATGTTCAGTTTTATCACAACTTGAATGTTCAGATTTTTTACCTCAGTTTTACAGATCTGATCAGATCATCTCTTGTAATTATTTACAGCAAATATGACCTGATCTGTGCATATCAGGCATTCTGTGCACGTGTACATTTACCAATATGTAAATAAATAAAAGAATGCCAATAATAGTTTTAGACACAAGTCATTGTACACATTTGTAAATCTTATTTTTCATTTGGACATCATGTAATACACATTTGTTTGTGACCAGTTCCAGTCTAATTTCACTCCGTACTCGTGTGGAATAGGTGCTTTGACTGCATTCTCAGATGACGCGAGACTACACACGACTTGACCGTCTGAGTATCGCGAGATTTGACCAGCTGTTTAGTCTGTTTCTTTAGGCTGGTGTTACTCGGTCAACACGTGGGGAGGAGAGACTGACTTTCTACAAGGACACGTTTGAAAAAACCCTACTTGTCATTATTGTTCTCATCGTGGCGGCACCGAGAACCCTACAGTACTGTAAGTAAACTAAAACGCTGGAGAGGAAAGAGAACATTTAGCAACTAAGGGGAAATACCATCTGCATCATGTTCACACAGCGTGACTTGGTTCACTTTCACTCATAGGGTTTCAACACACGCGGTGTATAAAAACCAATTCATTGACATTTCCATAGGTCTCTGCAAGCCGTCTACAGTTTATTGTGTCACCGACTGAGTGCAGTAATCCCTTGTCATTGAACAACTAGCGTTAGCCTGTTCATCTCTCTAACACAATCAGCACACTGCAGCTAGTCTCTTTCCCTTTTCTGTAATTTACATTACCCAAATTCCTTCTCTCGTGCGGTCCCTATGCACGTACTAATAACAGGGACATGTGTTTTAAATGGTAACAAATGCGGTTGTCAGCAGTAGCAAGAATGCAGTCTATAATTTTCGACAGGCTGGCTAGCAAGCTAACGTAAAGGTCTGAGGCCCACGCAAGTCATAAGCACTCTTTGGCTTAAAATGTCCTTTAACCCTGCGTCAGTCTGGCACAAGCCCTCATTGGTGCATTTGGTAGCATTTAAAGCGGTGTGATGTGTTACCTTATGTTTTGGTCTAAAGCGACAATCAGTGGGTTTAATGAAATTCTAAAGTGACCTTAGACACGAGGCTTTAATGATGTAACCAAGCCGTGGTCTTGGGTCAAAGAGAACGCTGTAACGTTAGAGGGAATGTGCGATTAGCTGCCTTGACTTTTTAATTCGTGTTTATGTTCATATAGGTGTATGCATTATAACCAATGATCTGGGCTAGCCTGCTAACTTCATACTTTACATCCTGCACTGAGGCCTCCTAACCAGCCATGCTTTATTCCTAATAGAATAGTATAACGTTAGCGTTAGGTCACAACCACCTCTGATTCAATTCCAGACAATGTTTTTCCAAACTCCCCCTATCTGTCAGTTAACACTGAAGTCTTACTGGCTGCATTTTAGTAATGTTAGTTGACTTAAGTAATTTTGTGGATATTCAGTCTGATAAATTCAACATTCAAATAAGGCGCCTAGCGAATCCGTGTATGGTTATTTTTATTATTTAGTTTCAAAACCGATTGGCTTTTCTGTTTTAAAACCAAAACGGTAAAGTATTGATTTTGATAGGCTATGTAATGAGTCGATTTGTGTAAACTTGATAAACCTGCAGCAGAGATACTTGGGTGATGGCGGTGCCTGATTAAATGTAATGAAGATGAGCCTGAACATCAACATGAGTGGGTTTTTAGAAAAACAGGACAATGTTATATAGCTGCAGTACTGGAGGCTGCAGCTATATAACATTGGCTCAACGTTCAGTTTGAAACTCACTAGCAACTGGAACAGGAACGTTTTCCTGAGAATCCTGTTTTTTAAGATTTCTTCAGTATCAAATCAATTCAGTGGTAGTTGCCAGTACATCCAATGGTACATCAAACATGAATTGTTATTAGTTAATTTGGCGAACTGTATATTAACGAATTGTACACGGATTAAAATGTTCAAGTAATTTCCCTTCAGCCTCTCTACACTGTTTCGACCTGTCCTTTATTTTCTTTGTGAGATGGATACATTTTCTTTAATTTCTTTTTTCATATATGACTGTAATATAGTGCTCACTTCTACAATCATATTCACCACAGCTGATGTGAGATGCGGTGCAACCTGAAAAGAAATGGCCTTCTATAAAATTAAATATAAAAATATGTAGCAAAATATTGACTTTTTGTTTCACACGGGACGCAAACACAACTGTCTCCTGATTCAAAGGTTCTGGCCCTCCTTTCACCCCAACCATGGTCTTACTAAATTTTTTTTCTGTTAAAAACTGATGTCTGTTTTTTTTGTTTACCGTTTTATCATTTTTCCATTTTGGTTTTTAAACAGGAAAAAACAAAACCTCCCACCAGTTTTGTTGTACTATGTTAGCTATTGGAGATATTGGTGTACTGAATGCATGGACAAATAAAAAGCCTCCTGTGCTCTGCACAGCAGCCTCCAACCAGGTTCTACAGCATCTAGTCTTCCAGTCTGCCTCGCTCTTCCCCAGCTCAATCTCCAATCCTTTCCACTTCACAGTAAATGTTCCTCTTTTATCTAACTTCTCCCTCTCTGTCCTGCACCTTGGTCTACTAGGTTAGCTGTAACAAATTTAAAAACAAAGTATTGGTAATAACAACTTGCTGATTTAGCCAGCCTACACTATGATAATAAAATAAGGGAGTGCTCTTTTTCTTTTTCCCCCGCACACACAGACTTACACACCCATTCCTGCCCCCCCCCCATCTGATTCTCTCACTCATGTCATTGCCAGAACTTCATTGGCATTCCTCCGTCTTCTGCTGTTCCCCTACTATCTATTAAATACACAGCTGTAGCTCGTGAAATGACAGCCTGCTTATCAGACGTATAAACAATCAGTGTAACGCAACTGCGACCCCTCCCCTCTCACACGCACCGATGAGGCTTCGATTATTCGCTGTTAGTTACTATTGGAAGCTTAGAAGCTCAAAAAATGACATTCGGGCCAGCCCTAGTGATGACATGATTGGACACAGCGCTTATTGTAGTTGATACTTAGCTTCACACAGCAAAAGACAAGCAGGATATTTTATTGTGAGCCACACATATAGTGCCTTTGTAGTTACTATTAGCAGATATGTTATGGTCTGGCATTAGCTACTAAGTCGTTGACTTACAGAGTACCTTCAAGCTGAATTGAATGATTAGCCCGTTGTTGTGACACTAGATAAGTTAAACTTGACTGCTGTAGTAACGTACGTTAGCCCCTGTACTTTCCGTGTAGAGCCCAACTGATTTATTGTTTTGCAGATATTATCGGCAGATATAAGCTACTTCCAGATAAATCTGCATCGGCATTTCTAACAGCCAATAAGACTATTTAAAAAAGAAACTGAATCGGATCCTTCCCTGATGTCATTAGTGTTGCATAGTTTGCCCACCAGAGGGTCGGCTCTGCAGCTTCCCTTTTAACAACACTGCAGCACCACAGAGCAAAACATTAGCTGATCGGAGTCTACCAGAGCTATGGAGAGTAGTTCCTGGTAGCTGTTCACGGTGAGTTGGTTATTTGAAGAGATGTTCACAAGTCTTTGAGCTGGAGTCCAAGTCAAGTCTCTCGTGGTTATTACGAATGTTGTATCAGCTGCTGCGTTCAATCCAAGCTGCTTATAAAACTTCATACCTATTAGGAATTCTGTAACTGTAACCTGCTTTTCATTTACAGAGCTCAACCATGTAATGTGCAATGCAATTGACAGCTTATTAAATACTGTAAGTCAACTTACTCCCCAGACTCATAAACCCAGTGTAACGTTAACTAAATAAAACTGTGACGTTGCATAATCAACAATAAACCTGTCTGTTTTTAACTTAACAGAGCACAACAATGCAGCCTATTGTACAATGCACATACAATTAATGGCAACTTATAAACTACTGTAAGTCAACAAACCTATCTAAAGTTAACTGATTAAAACTGTAAAGTCAAATGGTCAACAATAAAGCTGTAACTTTTTGTTTTTAACTTGCAGAGCACAATGTGCAATGCAATCACTGACAGCTTAAACTACTGTAAGTCAACACACCCTGCACACTCTCAAACCAATGTAATGTTATAACTAAATAAAAATGTAAGGCTACATGATCAACAATAAACCTGTAACCTCTTTCCAGCCAACGGCAATAATTAATTAAGGTGATGGCAGCCAGCGGGACGTGAATGATTACGTCAATCGACTACCACAAGTTTGGCAAGCAAACAAACGCTCATTCATCTTTTCATAACGAACGACAGTTGGAGTTAACCTCCCGTAGGTCGTAGCTAAAGCAAGAAGCAAACTAACGTTAGATGGCCAATGCTGAGCTAAACATGTTTACCAAACTCAGGTTATTAACCTATTTTGGGCCTTGTTGTATGAAGTTTTAAAGCCAAAGTTTATGATGAATGGCTCAGCAGCTGCCGGTGTTTGTTGTCCTCTGTAATGTGCGGCCGCGCGCAGCAGATACTGTGTGTTATGTAGGCAGGTTATAAGTAACGGAGTGAAGGAATAACAGCACACTCAGTTTCCTAAAAAATAAACATTGTTCATGAGTCCCGCACCTCGAGACAGAGTTGAGTCTGAAGTCTTTTGAGGACGAGTCTCAAGTCGAGTCTGAAGTCACTGTGTGTGCTTAAGTCGCACTCGAGTCCGAGTTTCTAACTCGAGTCCCCATCTCTGGTCATTTGTCATGTCAATTACATGACTTAAATAATAATAAAAACAGCCTAATCACTTCTCCTCCTAACATACCAGACTTCATAACCCTCCCGTTTTTTAATGCCCTCTCTCGGGTCACAGGTGTGTGTGTGTGTGTGTGTGTGTGTGCGCGCGCATGCAGAGTTTGACAGCGTAACCTTCTGGTGCATTGTCGTCAGACACAGACCGCATAAAGTCTCTAATGAAGGGCAGCTCTACAATTCGGCGTACACGTAATCCCCACCCACATAAAATCACCCTTAAATTGGGCTTCTGGTGAATCGTGTGAATCAGTGACAACAAACTAGAATTTCCCATGTACAGTCAACTGGATTGTTTAGATCTCAAATGTAACTAACCAATTATTCCACTTATAGTTGGTGACGTTAAATCATATCTCTGTGTTTTGTATGATTTGACCAGCCATTGGGGGACAGAGTCGTTGTCAGCTCACATAGTGTGAACACCACAACAACTTCAAGACTCTCGTCACAAGACAGAAAGTTGTGTAGTCTGAACAGCACGGCAATCTGCTGAAACTGAAAGTCTTGTAGTCTGCCTAAAGCCTTAAGTGACTGTATCCTCTGTCACCTTAGTATAGAGTGAGTTAGTCAGTTTGACGAGTGTACTTGGGCTGCTCTGTAGCCATTGTGCATGCTGATTAAGTAGCCTTTGCTCATTATATGGTCTGACCATGCCCTTATCTGAACGCCAAGGTCAGTCCTAAATCTTGACTCTAAGGCCAGGAAAAGCACCAATCAACAATGTATGTCTGGCTGCTTCTAACTTCTATTGCAACCTTGTTCAAGGTGAATATAGTGTGGGCCACCATTTCATAGACCTGTGTACATACAGACTCATCAGTACCTTTTTTCTGTTTTAGTTTTGAGGTTTTAGCGAGCGCCAAAGGAAAATCACCAGCGCCAAAATAAGGATTGAAATATTCTCTGAATGTGTTTTAATAGCACTGTTAGAACTGTTGAGCAGGCACAACATAAACTTAAATACGAAGTCTCTCCTAAATACGTCTCCTCCCGTTCAGTCACTGTATTTTACACATGCAGCTGGCACTACATTTAGAAACCAACTGCTGCGTTGGTTTGACTACGCCTGAACGCTCCCCGGTGAAGCTAGCGCTAGTGGGAAAGAGGGCTTCTTGTGATTTCTCACAATATAAAAGCCTTGGGGTGGGGGGTCATTCATGCAACAATTGTGATTCTTCTAAGATTCTGAATTGATTATTAGGGCCCGAGTATGAAACATATGAGGTCCCTATTGAAACTGCAAAGTAATCTTGTTTTTGGGGGCCTAAACATGCTTAAAAACTCACCAAACCTTGTCAAGTGGCGAATAATTACATATTTTATGGGTCCTGCACATGGGCATGACAAAATGGCTCGCTAGCGCCACCCGCTAACTGCACCTCAAGGACCCATAACCCAAATTTAATTTTTCACCATTTACAAGGTGCGTACTTTAACAAACTCCTCCTAGAGAATTAATCTGATAGTGTTGTGTTGTTCAAAGAATGTTTCGTTCATTTGATTGACTTAATCTTGTATATGACTCAGGTGGAACGAGTAGTCTCAGTGAGTAATGCGTTCATTTTCACGCATGCAAACTCATCAAACTATTACATTAACTTTACAGTTTTTCACAGATGAGAAGGGCAGAACTATGGTAAAACAACAGATCTGGCATTTGATAAAACAAACTGCTGTACACAGCCTTGCAGAGGGCACACATCCAACTAATGACAGATGTTTTATTACCTGGGAAAATGCAGACGTATATTGTAGCTACTCATTCATTACCGACACTCACACAAAAGACATAGGCCTAGCCTACCAGTTTTTCTCCTTGAAGCACAAACGTCCCATTGTTCATGAAAATTGCCTTTCTTCTCGTCTTGGACATTTTGGGATTATTTGTATACATTTCTCATTTCCACTTGTTAAAAAAACAGTAAAACGGAGGTGTGGAAACACAGCAGTCTAGTGGCGGGATGCCGTCACAAAATCGACATGCATTGTGGGAGATGTAGTTTATTGTTCATGTACGCTTTAAAGCAGCATAAACTTTTATTTTAGGACAATCATGAATCTTTTAAGCTTTTGCGGGCCACATAAAATGAAGTGGCAGGCCAGATTTGGCCTTGTTAGACACGTGTCCTAGAGAATTAGTCCGTGCAACTTGGAGTTTTTGCTGTACAGTCTGAGGTCTCCCCCGTCAGTAATTCTTTAACTTGCTACATTTTCCTCCTTGTTTGGAGTTTGGACACATGATGTATATGTTTGTACCGCTACTCGGGCACCAACGGCGGCGTCGGGTCATTTTTTTTGACTGTAGCCCTCAATGTAACTCAACAACAGCAACAAAAATATTTTCCATGTTCATATGCAACGGATAAGAGCTAAGGGAAAGGGCGGAGACTACTCGCAATAATATTGCTACATTTTCTTTGAAGTTCATGTAACATGACCCCCTGCCATTACTCAGCCTGCCTGCGAGTAAGCACGAGAGGAGAGTTGCGGACAAGCTACAGGGCTTGTCCGCAACTTCTGAATTGTCTCTAGCAAAATTGTAATCAATACATTTAAATATAAATGTTGTCGTTCAGTGTCTAATCAATGTATTAACACAAATGGTTGACAGTTGCTGCAAAGTAGTGAGACAGTATCATGACACCTGACCGCGACACAGACACCTGACTCTGTGTGCTGCTGTCTCTGTCCCCCTCGCTGTGATACACTAGTGTTTCACTGTCTCCAGGATGCTTCATTCCCTATAATGCGGCTGTGAGCTGCACTTTAAAAGTGAACATTTGTGTGGAATCGTAGTGATATTTCTGTCTGATCACAAGTGTTTTCAGTTTAAGATGGTGCTACCCACATTTGAAGTCAATCGGGTTAAAGCTCTAGGAGGAGTCAGTTGAAGTACGGAGCTTGTAAACGGGGAAAGGTCTTGTAAACATTTAAAAATGGCCGACTTCCTTTTGGGTTTAGGGTATGGCTACAAGAGGCTTTTTTTTTTTTTTAGGTCTAGAGATGATACATCGCCCCCCCCACGTTTTATACAGCTAGGCATATGGCAGTTGAAATCTTGCAGGGGGCGCTATTGAGCAAATTTTCCACAACCATGCCCCCAAGCCGTATCAGACAATAAACAATACTTTTAACATGCATGCCAAGTTTGAGGTTTTGAGCATTCCTAGCCATGGTGAAGGGTAAAAAGCCTTTAGGGGGCGCTATACAGACAACGTGCAATCCAAAGTCCCACAAATGACATCAAATATTACCAATTCGAGTGTAAAGTTTTGTGGCTCTTTGAGCATCGTAAAGGCCTCAAACACCTGTTGTAAATATTGAAAATGATGCAGGAAGTGCAAAATGGCTGACTTCCTATTAAGCAAAATCTCATTTAAAAAAAAAAGCAGAAATGCGGTCTTTGTAATAAGAGCAATAATCCCCACCGAATGTCATGACGATCAAAGAAACTTTTTCCAAAACACATTGTTTGTTTAGGGGTGCTGTTGAGCCCCCTGGCCTCACCCCAACCCAGTCACTGCAGAACATTGGATCTCCCACCAGTCAACCCTCCCAGTAGTGTGGAAATTTTCGTGAGGATTTTTTATTTATGGAAAAACATCAAAATTCAACGCTATGCTGTTTGAGCAATCAAAAAACCATATCAGCCAATATAAAACAACCGTTTTGATGAGCATGCAAGTCTTGTGAGGGTTGGACTATCCCTGGCCATGTGACTGCTAAAAAGGCTTTAGGGGTGCGCTATAGAGCAAACGTACAAACCTCAGCCTTAAAAATGACATCAAATCAAAATATTACCAGTTTGAGTCAGGCTGCAAAATTTTGTGTCTCTTTGAGCATTTTTAAAGGCCTCAAATATCTGTTTTTATCTGTTGAAACAAGGTAGTGTGATCCAAATCAAAGCCGCTTCAGACTGCGACCGTAACCTAGCAGATGGTATAAGTTACTCTCGAGTCCACAACATCATTGTTCCACATCTTACCATCAGGACTGAACGCTGAACTGTTGCCGGTGTTCTGACGATCTATGCTGCCTTGCCGAAAAATGCTACCATAGCGCAAATCGATAGACTGGACTCTACTCGGCCCTGCTCCGTTTTCCATTGCAGACAGTACCCAGAGATAGTACGTAGCTGGTCGTCATAGCGACGCCACACACAGGCTTCCCCCTCCGCGCTCTTCAACTCCGAAAATATTCAAGCACATTTTGTTCCGCCATCACTTCTCGTAAAACTGTCTATATTATAATAAACTGTACATATAATATAGAAATATTGAAATCTACACAGCTGATTTCTCACCTCAAAACTTCTCAGAAGTGGATTTAGTGATGAAATTCCATACGAAAACTGTAAAATATAAAACTTTCTGTTGCTGGCCTCTGTCTGGCGCAGCAATGATGATGCAGTGAATAGTGAATATTCTCTCTGACCAATCAGCAGTCTGTCTGTTTTCACGTTACATTTTAGTATCCCTCAGCTCGCTTGGAACCTCGAGGGAGGTGAGGTGATACAAAAAAAGTACCTGGAAGCAGGTACAGGTGCAACATTTCTACAATGGAAAACCAAACAAAGGCGAGTCGAGCCAAAGGGCCTCCGCTCAGACTAGCTTGGTTTGA
>NC_060166.1:3552114-3570008 GCF_021292245.1 Micropterus dolomieu | reverse complement strand
GAAACAAGGTAGTGTGATCCAAATCAAAGCCGCTTCAGACTGCGACCGTAACCTAGCAGATGGTATAAGTTACTCTCGAGTCCACAACATCATTGTTCCACATCTTACCATCAGGACTGAACGCTGAACTGTTGCCGGTGTTCTGACGATCTATGCTGCCTTGCCGAAAAATGCTACCATAGCGCAAATCGATAGACTGGACTCTACTCGGCCCTGCTCCGTTTTCCATTGCAGACAGTACCCAGAGATAGTACGTAGCTGGTCGTCATAGCGACGCCACACACAGGCTTCCCCCTCCGCGCTCTTCAACTCCGAAAATATTCAAGCACATTTTGTTCCGCCATCACTTCTCGTAAAACTGTCTATATTATAATAAACTGTACATATAATATAGAAATATTGAAATCTACACAGCTGATTTCTCACCTCAAAACTTCTCAGAAGTGGATTTAGTGATGAAATTCCATACGAAAACTGTAAAATATAAAACTTTCTGTTGCTGGCCTCTGTCTGGCGCAGCAATGATGATGCAGTGAATAGTGAATATTCTCTCTGACCAATCAGCAGTCTGTCTGTTTTCACGTTACATTTTAGTATCCCTCAGCTCGCTTGGAACCTCGAGGGAGGTGAGGTGATACAAAAAAAGTACCTGGAAGCAGGTACAGGTGCAACATTTCTACAATGGAAAACCAAACAAAGGCGAGTCGAGCCAAAGGGCCTCCGCTCAGACTAGCTTGGTTTGAGGGCGTGCCTGACCCCGCTAGCCGCTTGGCAAGCTTTATGACGCGTTTTCATTGTGACGTCATAAGTAAAGGAAGTAAAGGCTGGACTACAAACGAGCTGTTTTCAAGCGGTTCAGAGCAGAGCTTTCTGTGGGAGATGGGAACTCCCTTTGGGCTGGACTTTGGGCTTTTTCACTTTGCAAACCTGTTACATGCACAAAAAAGAAAAATAACTCAATAAAGGAGAGGGGAAAAGCCAAAAAGCATAATACCACCTCTTTAACAGTAAATTAAAATTATTAAAAAGGAAAGTAGCAAATCTTCATATTTGTCAAGCTGGATCCATGAAATGTTTTTACATGAAAAATTACTATCAAAATAGTTGATACCTGTAGTAACATTACCCCCCCAGCAAAATGAAAATCAATTTACTTACTCCAGACATTAGCACCCCTATATTCTGAATCCAGAATCAATTCTGAATCGGAAATTGTTTTCAATAGATTTTTGAGTCAACTTGTGGCCTTCAATCGAAATCAAATACACATCCCTAATGTTGCACGTTATACTGATATTAGAAAGGTATCGCAATACCCTGCCTTTAAAAACGATACAATACTGCCTCCCACGACCCTGTACGCAGGATAAGCGGTTGACGATGGATGGATGGATGGACAATACTGCCTTTTATTGGTATCGATACTTTAAGAATGGCAGTGTTTTAATAGGAGCTGCTGTGACAGCAGAGCTCCCCCTCCCTGCAGGCAGAGTGGGTGTGTCTTACGCTGCAGCTCTGGAAGAGACAGAGCACAGAGTGAGAAGACCGGCCTACAAGCGCAGGCTCTTCCCTGGTTGTCAACAAAGTATTATGATCACCCCTACAAACATTTCACTCGATCATTAATATCAATGCGCAATTGCTACTTCCCACTCCTCATTCTTCAAAGGACATCTATGTGAAAGGTGCCACTATAAGAGCAGCGTTAACTCCTTCAAAGAATGCGTCACGTGTGCATATTGAGTGTTTGTTTGACCGATTCATAGAGAACAAGCATCAGGAAGTGACGGTGAGCGTCATAGCTTTTAGCAAACTACCAATGTGGCAAACATCTCTGTATGCAAACGTGAAGGTTCACACTGACATTGAAAACAGCTTTTCAAACACTGATCACTTGGGGTGTGATGAGACACTTAACTGACGAGATTCGAGATTGGGTTCACGAGATCGAGACGAGATTTTAATACCTGTTAATTTTTTTTTATCAGAAAGATAAAGAGAAACACAAAATTCAGGTGGCAGCTGATGACTCAAAATCTATAACCTAACTATAACAGAATACAAGTCAGTGCAGCTCTCAGCAGGGATGAAAGCAACACAGAATGACTAAGTCATGATTTAGTTTGCCTTCTTCTATGTGTCTTGGTTTGGGGAAGTAACTTCTTTAAATGAATTATGGCACCTTTTCACCTCAATGATAAAATGATTAAATTTTTCTTCAGTTAGAAACTCCTGGACTCGAATAGCTCCTGTGTTTCAGCAGATTTTCTGCTCATGTTCAAAACTCTGCACATTTAGAATCTCTACAACATATCTGTTTTCTGAAATGTCGAGAAAAAAAATCATATTATCAGACTAATGTCGTCATTTAATGAGATGTCTAACTGCCCTTTACTCTGCTGTGCATTACATTATTGATCCGCTGGTCGGAACAAACAAATCCACACGTTAACTTCAGCAGCTCTGATAAAGTTCAGCTCACAGTTCCAAACAGAGCACAGTTGCCCTTCAGTTTTTAGATGTTTATGTTGCAAAGCTCTACCAGCGACGTTACCATTCGTCACATCTGTCTGGACTCACAGCTTGAGCGGGTCCAGCTGATTACCACCACAGCGTACGCCGGTATGTCAATCAGCTTGGCGGAGCTTTGGAGTCAATCTTATCAGTTGGTATTTCACTGCGTGAGAAAATTAATGTGTGCCTTGACAGCGTGCGAGATCTCGTCACACCCCTACTGATCACTCATCACAAAAAACTTGGTGGTTGTGTAGTTTTTGAAGCAGGGACGGATTCATGGTACACTAGCACTCCAGCAGCCCCCACACAATCCACGCCACAAGTAATGTAAACAAGACTATTGAAAATTATTACAATAACTTTAGTAAAACAGAACACGTCACTGGCAGCGCTCCCTCCGCACCGCCCGATAGGAAATTGCGGGTCTCCACGTCTTTGCATAGACACCGCGCCCAGTTCGCTTTTGGTCTAAAAGCACCATTAGAGAAGTGTCCCTGCTGGGCATAGAATTCATGGAGGAGTTTTCAGAAATGTATTTCAGACCGCTAAGCAATGAAAGTAATGGGAGTCTTCTAAACAGAGTCACTTTATATGAATGTAGGTCAGTGTGAGCTCTTATTAACACATTAACTGTGTTATTGTTATAACTAACTCTTACTATAAGACCGCTCTTTCTGTTACTGTTTAAAGTGGATGCCAGGACTCTGCCGCTGATTATGTATAGCAGGTGGGAGTGCCAGCACTCATAGGTCAAAAGTCCCCTCCCCCCCCCAACACACACACACACACACACACACACACACACACACACACACACACACACACACACACACACACACAGACCTAAGAGCAGCTGCCAATGAAAGACGTATCTGGAAGCATGGCAGGATGTGATTGAGTCAATCCAGCCCATGTGATGCATTCCTCTTGGTGGTCTGGCCAGTCTGTTAAGGAAAGGCATGTGCAAATGGCCTTTTATTAAACTTGGACAGGGAGCCACCTTGTGTTAGGCAGTAGACCAGGAATTGAGTATGCAGAGGGCTGTTCCAGTGTCTGTAACATTCTTTGAGGTGTATATTTGACTTTGAGATGAAAGGGGTTGTCTTAATGATTTTCAGCAATGAATTATGATTTTATAATTAATAGTATATAGTTTGTGGCGGTCAGCGCTGATATTGTGTTGTTGCCACAAATAAATCAATGAATGGGGAAAAACTGCAGTGGAGTGCAGATTCTAGAGACTGTTTTTACGTCATCTTAGTTCTGATAGTGAGTTAGTTAAAATCACCTTAATATCATCTAGATCAGTTTTACTATGAATTGTATTCAATGTGAAACATCCCTCAACTAATACAAATCTATGTGTGTCTCTTGTAATGTTCAGGTGTAGCTGTTAGTGTCCTGAGGAAATGCCACTGAGGTTTCGCTCTGTTGTGCCCTACACTCTGCCCGGAGTTCTCGCACTGATCGGCTGGTGGTGGTACATCTCACGGAAGAAAGAGCGACTCATCAGTCATGACGGCCCAGAAGGGGCTACAACCGCTATGGCCCTAAGAACATCTCCAGCAGAGGGTAGCAACGGTTTAGTTGAGAAAGGCACTGTTTCCCCCACAAATGACACAGAAAGCCCCACCCACAGACCTCCAAAGGTCACAAACCAGAGAACAGAACATGAAAATATTTCCCAGGTCCATGTCCAGGACACGGAGTGTCCAGCGGTACCTTCACTGGAACACAGTTCTGATGAAGCTGCCCATCATATTGGCAGAATAATACTAGAGGAAGTCCATAAATCCTCAGTCTTGAGTCTAACATCCCCTGGCAAAGAAGACAGCCTGCAGGTATCCTCAAATGACCATAAAGACCCTGCAGTGGTGACAGAGCTGGAGAAATGCCAAGTCAAAGATCTATCCTCTGCTTTAGAAGCCATAGTAGAAGGGGTCGTCTTGCCCTGCCAGTCTGGCAAAGTCACCTGCTCCCCCACAACTACACACCTTGCTGAGGAAGAGAGGCCTGAACCAGAGGGCGAAGTTGCAAAGCACCACAGTGTTGTTAATACACAAGATGAGATGGTTATGTGTGCAGTCACCCCAGCCAAAGTGCAGAGGGTGATGCCACCAGAGGCTGATTCTCTAGAGACACCCCCTTCAGCACAGGATTTCCACCAAGACATTCTAACCAGCACACCTACCTCCCCGGCCTCCACAGCCCTGACAAAGATCCAAGACTCCACCAACAGATCAGTGAGTCCAGAGGTTATCCAGATACACGGTGGCAGTGGAGAGGAGCAGGATCTTGAGCTTCTGGCAGCTGGACTCATTACTGAGGTCATCTCGGCGGCCACCCAGGAGGTCCTTGGTGTCACCAGCTGGCAGGTCACAGACAGCAGCCGGCCTAGCTGTAGTAGCAGCACACCACTGGGTAGTGGCAGACTATGCTCCCAACAGAAGCCAATCCCAGCAGCACAGCAGCACCACCATCTACTGATAAGCCCCTCTCAGATAGGCTGTGATTCTAGAGAGGCAACAGAGAAAGAAGAACAAGGGATGCCTAATGGATGCTCGTCTGTTTCAGTATGGGAGCCTGTTGAAATCAGTCCCAGTGTTCATCAGGCAAACAATGCACAGAGAGGCCATTGGCCAACACCATCACACCAAGCAGCACAAAGTACTCCTTTGATAAACATGAAATTGAAAGGTGATGAAGCTGCCATGCTGGCAGAGGACTCCGCTTGCAGCACATGCCACTCTGAGGATGACATCGGCAGCCATGACCTCCAGAACAGCGTGTTTGACAACCTGGATGTGATCCAGGTGACAGACTTGTCAGCAAGAGAAGACACACAGGCACTGGTTGAGACCCCCACAGAGGCAACGGTTTTGGCTGTAATCGAACCCATGTGTGAGATAAAGAGGCTCAACGGAATGGGTCTGAGGAATGGAGCTCATGGGACATGTGAGGTGGAGACGGACCAGTCTGGAGGTGAGGTCAATATGTTTAAAACCCTTTTAGGAGTTTTAATATTTTTTATTTGCTGTACCGATACATCTAACAAAGATAAACTGAAAACAGCAATACTACACACCATACACTGTGTGTACCTTAGTGTTTTTAGCAATTGCTAATTTGCAACACCTTTCCCTAGAAGGGCTTTTAAAGAAATAAAACAAATGGGGGAAAAAAAAGAAAATACAATATGATGACATTACAATATAACACAAGATGAAATGCGTAAATCAAAATACAATAAAAACATATAATGCTAACTACAGTAAACTAGATGTGAGTACACGTTTGTTGCTGAACTAACCAGGACTTAGCCTCTCTTTTAAGTGTTTAGGTAGCAAGTTCCAAGACTTTGCTCCTTTCACAGAAAAGGACGAGCAAAAGAAGTTTTGCATAATGAAACTTTACAATTGCCATTTGTAGCTGCTCTGGTGGATCTGCTGCTACTCTGTAGTCTCTTAATGTACTTACATAGAGGCTGAGGAGCAAGTCCATTTATAGATTTAAATACAAGCTTTACATAATGAAAATCAATAAAGTTTGCAAAACTTAAAATCATGTATTTGCTTAAAATGCGACAGTGATGGTACCTGACTTGAGTTTTCTTATCATCTTGAGCTATTTTAGCCTTTTTTTTAAACTTTTGTTTTTGCCTTTATATAGCCTACCACATTAAACCATGTTTTCTCAATCAAGCATATTAAAGGGTGCAAATGTAAACTTGCATATATGAATATAAAAAGGTAAATTTGAGATAAAACACTGTGATCTGATCAAACCGGTGTGCTCGGTGGCTATTGGGGGTTAATCTGGTTATTAGTGGAAGTTGTAATTAGGAAGTGTTATTTAATATAGCCAGACTGATCTTTAAGGCCTATATTGATAATTAAGATTAAAATCTTCCGATAGTTATTTAGTAAACATTATCACCTCAGCAGGGCTTGCACTTTATCAGTACATCCAGTATTTCTTAGAAAACAGTATTGTGTTGGAAATGTTCATTAAGTGTGCTTAACTTGAATTAGCCACCCCTGTATGTGGCCAATGTGTAATTCTTGGCCCAGGACAGCATTTCACCTCCTCCCGTCCTCCCCTAGGCTGGCTGTTCACACCAGAAGCGCCTTTCTCTTCCTGTTAACAAGCATTTGTGCTCCTTTGCTCTTTCTAATCACACAAAGCTGATCTTTATTATAACCCCATGTGACACAAGATCTTGTCACGCCCCTAGTTGGTAACGCAATGAAAAGGAGGTAAAAAGAGGATATACAGAGTAACTCGTCCGGCAGGCTAAATCTGTTTTCAGGAAAGAAAGTTGTCACAGTGTGGAAAACAAGAGTTCGTCTATCGGTCCAACCCTAAATCAAATGGACATCTTTTAATGAACTTTTCTGCTGCAGCAACAGAGTGTTTATTGAACCAAGGACCAACCAGGTATATACAGGAAGAAATAACGCCGTTTCATTTTATTTATATAGTGCCAATTCGTAAATAGCCGCAAGCGGCGATTTGCGGGTTCAAACCTTTTTTCGCAGTAGCGACTTCAAAATAATATCATACATGTGGTTTAACATTGTACTGAAACATATCCTGCAAGTTTTATAATGATTGGACAAGCATTTTCTGATCTATAGCTTCATTTGTGTAATTCCACATCCAGTTATTATGCATTTATAGCGCCTCCTAGTGGTCAATTTGAATGAGACTTTCAGTGTATGTGTGAGGTCCTTATGTAGACATATCTTTGAAGTTTTTTGTGTTGATTGGACAAACAATTTGTATTTTGTAGCCTGATTTGTGTTTTATCACCTGCAGTTTGTTTGCATTTATAGCGCTCCCTGGTGTTCAATTTAAATGAAACTTTCAGGGCATGTTTCATTTACTTATGAGGACACATCCTGAGAGATTTGTGTTGACTGGAGAATGAATATGGGATTTATAGTGTAATTTGTGTAATGCTAAGCACCTTTCTTGCGCTTGTAGTGGCCCCTAGGGACATCAAACTGTCCAGGTATATCTGGGGCACCTATCTGAACATATCCTGTGAGTTTTGTGATGATCGGCCCTACGGTTGCTGATTTGTGGTCATTTATGTCCAGAGCCACGCCCCTTTGGAAGTTTATTGGTCCATATCTTGAAAAGTAATTGAGATATCGACATGCTTTATACAACTTTTAATAGGCTTGATCCAATGATGATCCACTGAAAATTTGGTGGCAATCGGGGCTACGGTCTAGGAGGAGATGTCAAAAATGTGATTTTCATTGTAGCAAAGTGTCATTTCTTCAGTGTTGTAACATGAAAAGATATATACAATCAAATATTTACAAAAATATAAAGGATGTACTCACTTTTGTGAGATACTGTAAGTGGCATCAATTTGAGAGAGGTCCAACTGCAGACATCCACTGTCAGGCTGGTCAGGACAGGAAATAACCATAAATAAACTGTTTTATTACGTCCCCCACAGCACATAACGCGATGCATTCTCTCCGTCAAAATATCTACCGCTGTCAATATTGTACATCTAAATCACACAAATTACAGAATGTTACACGTGTGTAAGTTAGGTTATTTGTCGTTCTACATAGGTAATGTTAATAGTGGCTAGCGTTAGCTCCTGAAGTATTAGGATTAGCTTTATTTCCTTTGGATAGCATAAACTGCTCATAGACTGTTATCTGTTATGGAAGATTTAATTGGACTTGGTCTTTTTATTTCACATACAAAGTGTTATTTACACATTTGTGGATCCATTTCTACACACAAAAATGTTTTTACACATTTGCGGATCGCTTCTTGTCAATTTGCAGGTCACGTGACATTTGTAAATTCCTTTTTATACATTTGTAGAATTTTGTCCACTCTGTCCCGCTGAGATGTGTAAACAGAGATGTGTAAATTTGAGAGCAATTTACCAGCTACACCAGCAGGTGGGAACAGCAACATTCTCTCCCATGAATTGACAGGATATTCACGGCACTAGATAGCATCATCCTCATCTGTAGAGACAACAAGGAAAAGGACTGTAGCCTTGTTTCAACCAACAGTGGAAAAATAAAGTGGAGAATCTTCTTTTAACTCAACACTTGTGATTCAGGATCGGGTTCATCCTTGTCACCTCCAAGGTAAGTCTGCTGTGCAGTTTGCTAACTTTACGTTAGCCCACGTTACACGTAACAAGCTCGTATTAAATCATTTAGTTCACCTGGAGAGATTTTATGATTTTCACAATAATTGGTTATTCCCATTACAACTGGAGCTAGCATACCAATCTCTTATATAGCCTCCATTTACCGCTGTCTGATGGATCAGGTTACGTTTAGGTATATAGTGATAAAATAAGTAGGCTAGGCTAGTTTGACTGATCAGTGCAGGATGATCATTATTTTAGTGACAAACACAGTGCAGTGACATCATGGTTTACTGTCATATGATTATGGATTGGCGTGAAGAGGATTTCCTACAATAAATTACTGAGCCTTTCTGTTTCCCCATTTTCTCAGCAGCACCTTGGCCTCCTCCTGTCTGAGCTGCTACTGGACTGACAGCCTGCAGCACTGCTTTCTGAGCTACTTCTGCTGGCCCACTGGACTCTACTACATCTAAACCTTTCTGTACAAGTGTACATAGTTTACTATTGAATACTTTTTCCCTGAAATAGTGTCTGTAGTATGCAGTCTTGTATTAGGCTACTACTGAAGTTTGAAGCAAAGAAAGCTTTGTAAAAGCATATGAAAAGCAGAAACATTCTGTGTTCTATAAAATCCCACTTAGGAATACTACATTTCAATAAAGTTATAGCATATTTTGATGTGAAATGATAGCATACTTCGTTCTGAAATTATTAAAGCGTTGAATATTTATTGAGATTGTACTTTTTCACCACAAATAAAGGTGAAATGAAATCAGTACAACCAGCTTCATTCAAAACAATGGGAGATGAAACTTGGTGCAGCATATAGACATACTAACAGGACAAAGCATGCAGTACAAAGTATATTTATTCTCTTGCCTAAGTTGCATGGCAGTCATTCTTTTTTGTGGTTTACCCAGATCTTTAGTTGTTCACAGCAGTGGTTCTTTTTTTCACATCAAGACCCCCTTAACTGACACGAATTAGACCACAGATCTCCATTTGATAGGATTTTGTCCCAGGCTTTTTGCTTTTAGATGTTTTGTGACAAATATATGAAACCCATGACCAAAACAGTCATACATTCTGTCATTGTGTTACTTATGGATGGAATTGTAGTGAAGCAAATGGCTATACAAAAGCTGCCGAGGCAGATGGCACCAAATTTTGCTTGCCTGCCGAGAATGGCATTCCCCTACAAATAGTGCTTTTAAACGCTATAATATTCTTTGTGGGGTTAATCAATGGTGATAACTAGCATTTCTTGAGATTCAGCAAAAATATGTGGTGATGACCGCGTTTGATCAGTGTTTGAAAAGGACCTTAAGAGGTGGATGTATTATTTGGCAGAACAGATGATGTAGGCTACCTACCAAGATTTGCATCCATGTTTTTCACATCTTTTTTTCAGCATAAATGAGTGTTTCCACGAAGCACTCTGTGATGTTATTTACAGAAACCCAACAGTTCCCACCAAAAGCAGCACTAGGTGACAGAGGCAAGGAAAAACTTCCTTTTAAGAGGCAGAAACCTCAAGCAGAACCATGGCTCAGGGTGGGCGGCCATCTGCCTCGACCGGTTGGGGGGTGAAGGAGGGAGAGAGAAAGAGATGTAGCCATAAAGAGGAATGGGGGGCAGCCTACACAATATACAGACAGTAAAGGTAATGTTGCTAAAGTCTGAATGGATAATGGTACAGATTTGTAGTTATGTTTATGATAATAATCGTAATGTTAATGATAACAAAAGGACTAGTAACAATACAGTAATTGTAGCAGAGGGTGTTGAGCAGGAACATGAGAGCAGCAGGTGACCTGCAACCACAGATCCAGACTCCACAGCTCCAGAGCTAGAAACACCTGCAGAAAGTCACTGAAGGAGAGAGAAGTGTACTGTCTAGACCAGCTCTATATGAAAAATGCAATGAGATAACTATGGTGTTTTTTGGTCATCCTCTGCTGGGCCTTCTTGATGATGGTGTCTGTGTTGGGCTCCCACTTCACGTCCTGGGATATAGTGGAACCCAGAAACCTGAAGGATTCCACAGCAGACACAGGACTGTTGAGTATGGTGATGGGGGGGCAGAGTGGGGGGGCTCCTCCTGAAGTCCACGATCATCTCCACAGTTTTAAGCATGTTAAGCTCCAGGTTGTTCTGACCGCACCGGAGAGCCAGCTGATCAACCTCCCGTCTGTAGGCCGATTCGCCAACGTCCCGGATGAGGCCGATGACCGTTGTGTCGTCAGCGAACTTCAGGAGTTTGACAAATGGGTCTCCTGAGGTGCAGTCGTTGGTGTAGAGGGAGAAGAGCAGTGGGGAGAGCAAACACCCCTGGGGGGCGCCAGTGCTGATAGTCCGGGTGCTGGATGTGATGTTTCCCAGCCTCACCTGCTGACTCCTGTCAGTCAGGAAGTTTGTGATCCACTGACAGGTGGAGGCTGGCACAGTGAGCTGGGTGAGTTTGGTGCTGAGGATGTCCAGGATGATGGTGTCAAACGCCGAGATGAAGTCCACGAACAGGATCCTTGCATATGTCCCTGGAGAGTCGAGGTGTTGCAGAATGTGATGCAGACCCAAGTTGACAGCATCATCCACTGACCTGTTAGCCCTGTAGGCAAACTGCAGGGAGTCCAACAGGGGGCCTGTAATGTCCTTCAGGTGGGCCAACACCAGTCTTTCAAAGGACTTCATGACTACAGATGTCAGGGCGACGGGCCTGTAGTCATTTAGTCCAGAGATGGAGGGTTTTTTTGGGACCGGGATGACTGTGGAGCGTTTGAAGCAGGAGGGAACTTAACACAGCTACAGTGATCTGTTGAAGATCTGAGTGAAGATGGGGGCCAGCTGGTCTGCACAGATTTTCAGGCACGATGGTGAGACACCGTCGGGGCCAGGAGCCTTTCTGATCTTCTGCCTTTGGAAGAAGTGGCTCACGTCCTGTTCACAGATCTTGAGTGCAGGTGAGAAGTCAGAGGGGGAATGTGACTGAAGATGGTGTTGGAGTGGGGGAGAGGTGTGACTCTGGGCTTTTCAAACCTACAGTAAAAACCATTCAGCTCGTCTGCCAGTCGTTGAGTACCAGCAGTGTTGGGGGATGGTCTCTTGTAGTTTGTGAGTGTCCGTAGGCTTCTCCACACTGACGCAGGGTCGTTGGCTGCAAAGCTGTTATTTAGCTTTAGTCAGAGTGTTCCTGGCCTGGTTGTACAAGACTCTGTCCCCACTTCTGAAGGCCTCCTCCTTGGTCTGACAAAGCTGCCTGAGTTTTGCTGTGAACCAGGGTTTTTGGTTGTTGTATGTGTGGAAGGCTTTAGTCGGCACACATGTCCTCACAGAAACTGATGTAAGATGTCACAGTGTCAGTTTGTCCAGGTCAGTGGCTGCAGCTTCAAAAACACTCCAGTCAGTGCAGTCAAAGCAGGCCTGTAACACCAGCTTTGACTCGTTGGTGTATCTTTTCACAGACTTTACAACAGGTGTGTCAGGATAAGATGAACCAGACAGTGGTCAGAGAGTCCTAAGGCAGCACGGGGAACTGAGCGATAGGCGATAGGATGTTGTGCAGCAGTGGTCCAGTGTGTTTGTGTCCCTGGTGGGACACTTAATATGCTGTCTGTACTTTGGGAGTTCATGACTGAGGTTTGCTCTGTTGTAGTCCCCAAGAACAATGAGCAGGGAGTCTGGATGTTTTTTCTCCACGTTAGTTATCTGGTCGGCCAGGTGTTGTAACGCCTCACTAACACAGGCCTGAGGTGGAATATAAACAGCGACCAGAACAAACGAGGAAAACTCCTGCGGTGAATAAAACGGTTAACAGTTTATAAATAATGTCTCTAAGTGAGGGCTGCATGATTTCTTCAACACTGTGACATCTGTGCACCAACCTTCGTTTATATAGAAACAGAGTCTGCCTCCCGGTGTTTTTCCCCGTGAGCTCCCTTTCACGATCTGCGCGGATGAGATTAAATCCCGATAGGTGAAGTGCGCTGTCCGGGATAAGCTCGGTGAGCCAGGATTCAGTGAAACAGAGGGCAGCAGATCTGCAGAAGTCCGAGTTGGTTCTGTTGAGGCAGCAGTTCGTCCATTTTGTTGGCCACAGAGCAGACATTCGCCAGGTGGATTGAAGGGAGCGCAGTGCGAAATCCCCGCTGTCTCAGTTTAACCAGCGCGCTTTACCCTGCAACGTTTCCGAAGGATCCCAAACAGAGCTGCTGCTCCTCTTACTAATAACTCCAGGAAAGTTCCAGGGTCAATGAAGAGCGGTGGAATAGTATGAGCAGTATAAAGTCCAATGTTTATGAGCTCTTCTCTGGTAAAAGTTACCAGAGAGGGACGGCAACAAACAGCGTTAATTAACAAAAACACAAAAAGCACTACGGAGCGTAATCCCGAGGCGGCCGTCTGCGGCGCCATCTTGGATGATAAGATGTACAAATATTGATAGTGGTAGATATTTTGACCCATGCATTCAGACTTTTAAAAATTGTTTTGCATAATGCAAATCAGTCACTGCTGCCAACTCCTTTTCTGTGTAATTTGTGTGTGAAAGTATTATTACAGTAGGCTACTAACTTTTGTCTCCATTAATTTGTAAAAAGTGGATATTTACAAAATTATCGATACAGGTATAGGCTACATGTTGTATTACATATGTGTTAATTTTTACAGATTTTACAGTTTGATATTCCACAAGCTGTAGTCCATATTGTCCTGCAGGTTTCTAGTTACAGAGGGTTAAGAGGGGTCTGAGTTCCTATGGAAGCAGTAAAATCATGCATCTGTGGGGGTCACTAATACATATATGATTAAAAATAATGGTTGTAGGTAAATGTATTTTCATTGAAATTATTTACATTAATAAGATGAACAGGCTAAAATAAACACATTATAATAATAGAACAAATATTTCATAAATGTTCTCAATAAAAGTTTGACTGAATACCTTTGAATCACGAACAAATTTTTTTTATCATAATAGTTTTGAATATTCTACCTCAGATTTGGGAAGTTATCCACTGTTTGGCATGAAGTGTTTGTTTTGACCATAAAGAAAAGTTTAAAACCACAATTAACCATCTGACCAATTTTCACACAGGAGCAAAAATCAGCGTTTAAACTTGAAAGAAATAATGATATGACTTTTATCCTGATAATTGATATCCAATGATGAGAATTTTTTAGCCCTAAGTTCCAACACCTTTTTTTTACACTTCAAGCACTGATTATAGGTAGTGGCAGAAAATTTCACCAGAATACTTGAAATGTGTTTAATAGGGTACTCAAAATTTTCTGGGGGTAGGCCAAAAGACAGACCCTCCCATCATATGTTTCCACATTGAATGTTTCTTCAACAGTGTACAGCGTACAATCATCTTCTGTTTTTTTTCTTATGAAACCAGTATCGTGTTTCTTTATGTCTCGTGAGCTAAGTGTATATCGCACCCCTTATCTCAGTCCCTGTGTCCCCACCACTTTTCAACACAAAGTTACGCTCTTATCCTCCATCTTTGTTAACCCCCGAACACAATTATCTTGCTTTAAACCCTGAGCAGTAGTCCCACAGAGCTCTGGGTGCCCACTGATACTAACAACAACAGTGGAACTGGAAATACACGGAAGCTTGGTGCTAAGAAGCACCAGTGAAGATAAATCAACGTTATTCATTATATTTTATAAAAGCAGTTCATTCTGAGCTCCTCCTGCGGGTAAACGGCGTAGTTATGAGAGACCTAGACGTAATCTAGACAGACTACAGGTCTTTATATGTCCAAAAGCTGCTGTGCTGCTTCCGGCTCAGCTGTCTGTTGGCCGGCAGACATTCGTTCCCTCTGCTCTGCCTGTTCCTCTCCAAACAATGCTCTGAAGCTGCTGGTTCACGTCACCTAAGGACACATTCATACAAATTAGGGTTATAGTCACTGCGCCATCTACTGGCAACAGGAAATAAGCCTTGTGTGACAATCACCATTTGATATACATTTTCATGATGTGGTCCACGCTTGATATACTGGATTGCAGGGGCGTTGCCAGGCTCTTGAAACATTGAGGACTTCTTTAATGTTTTCACCCCCCTCGCCTCCTGTTGATAAACTTTTCTCATTTAATTTCATCCCTGCTGAATCAACACATGTAGGCATGACTGAAGTAAAGTCTTTAAATGTGCATGTGGTACCTTTTCACCTCAATGATTAATTTCAATTCAATTATAAACCCTGCACTTTATTAGCTCCTGTTTCAGCAGGTCTTCTGCTCATGTTCAAAACTTTCTGCACATTTAAAATCCCTCTGACATTTGCAGAATAACTTGGTAAGTCGTAATATTACGAGAATAAATTTGAAATCTAATGACTGTCTGACAGACACAGAGCCCATCTGGGACTGTACTCGATGAGACAAGTGCTCTTCATCAGAGGTAGAAAACTGAAAAAACGCTCCACAAATTCACACAAATGTTAACAGTAGCACCTCTGATAGTGTAGCTCACAGCCACTTCAGAGGGAAGCATCCTGTAGCAGAGAGACAGAGCAAAGCTGTCTCTAAGGCCCCATCCACACTACTGTGTTTTCGAATTAATGCGTTGCCGTTTACTTTGCAACATCTCCCAGTCTGTTTTCTGACACCACACTCCCGTGTTACAGTCAGTAACAGTCCCAGCTCGTTATTGATCTATGCAACAAAAAAAACCTGGTCTGATGCTTAGTCTGTATTTATTTATTCTTTTGCCAAATCTTCTGTAACTACGGAATAGACCATCTGGTTCATGTTTACACTGGCACGCGCATGCCCAGTGCACCTGAACGGGTCCTAGCTGTGCGTTTTCAGTCGTTTTAATGTAGACGGAGATCAACTCGGAAACGCTGGTGTGGAGCGACAGGAGTTGCCCCAAGTTGCCGTGAGGTGTCATGTCATTATCTCCCCAATTTGTGGCAGACTGTTAAACGTTTGAATAGCAAATGCATTGACTAGACACTGATGACAATATTTATATTTAAATGTTTACATTAATATTTTGCTAGGGGCAATTCAGTAGTCACTGACAAGCTCTGAATTTCTAACCAATGGGCCCTCTCACTCGCACGCTCTTTGTAAAGTTGCTTTACACTGTAACAAAAGATCAGGGGCAGGGGAGAAACTGTAGCTGAGAGTCCAGAGTGTGGGAGGCTGAGCCGAACAGGAGCAAGAGCAGAATCCAGGAATAGTTTAACCGGGCTGGGCCTGGGAGAGCGGACGGGATTAGTACTATTTTCAGGAGCGTAACTAAAATTCCCTTTTAGTTTACTTTTAGGATATCCTACTGCAATCTTCTACAGTAGGCCTAATAATTATTTAAATGCATTCATTGTTTGATCTAGCCTACAGTTTACTGATTAACTTTAAAATGTAGGCTATTTGATTGTTTAGATCTGTAATGAAATAAAGCAATTGATTGTGCTGGCCCTCACACGTGAAGCGCTTTGGACACTGCACGGAGGACTTAAACATTTACATTTACTCATTTGGCAGACGCTTTTATCCAAAGCGACTTACATTTGAGGAACAACATACAAGCATCAACAGAACATCAAATACAGATCTACAACTGACAATACATACTAGTAAGAGCAGCAATAAGTACTAGTAAGAGCTCATAGTACATATCACATCAATGGGGTAAATACCTAGGGAAGGAAGTAAGAGTTAGCAAAAAGTGCAATCAAAACAAAAAGTGCAATCACTACAAGATCATTGTAGGGGATAGAAGAAGAAGAAGAGCACAGGAAGTGCATGTTGGAGGTTAGGAGTTAGAGGTGTTATAAGAGGAAGTGTTCTCGGAAGAGATGAGTTTTCAAGAGCTTCTTGAAGTTAGAGAGGGACGCGTAGCGGCCGAGAAGGAACGTAAGTTTGTATTATGGAGTTTAGGTAGATGGGTGCAGACCCAGTAGTCACTCTGTATGCAAGCATTAGTGACTTGAATTTGATTCTGGAGGCCACGGGGAGCCAGTGGAGGTCACTGAGTAATGGAGTGACATGAGTCCTTTTGGGCTGATCAAAAACCAGACGCGCTGCTGCGTTCTGAACCATTTGTAAGGGTTTCACCGCACAAGCTGGAAGACCTGCTAGGAGGGCATTGCAGTAGACAAGGCGAGAGATAACCATGGCCTGTACCAGAAGCTGGGTGGCGTACTGAGTGAGGTATGGCCTGATTTTCATTATGTTGTATAGAGCAAAGCGGCACGACCGAGAGACAGCAGCAACATGGTCTGAAAAGGACAGCTGGTCATCAATCATGACACCCGAGTTTCTCCCCACCTTGGTTGGAGTGATGGTTGCGGAGTCAGTTTGTAGTTTGACGTTATGGTGGATAGATACCTTGGCTGGAATGATCAAGAGTTCAGTCATAGAGAGGTTTAGTTGAAGTTGGCAAGCCTTCATCCATGCAGATATGTCCGATAGACAGTCTGTGATCCGCGCCAAGACAGTGGGATCGCCTGGCGTCACTTCCTGTTTCCCCTAAGTGGCGCTAGACATCACCTGCTAATATGTTATGTAGCAGTAGGTGAAGTGTCAACCACACTATGAGAATACCATGTAAATCAAATGATTTGTCACACAGGACTTACTTCCTGCTGCCAACATGTACAGTGAAGTTACAACAACTTCCTGTTTGATGGTGAAGTATAGAGCTTTGACCTCACGGACACTGCGTCACCTGAAAACTTACAACCTTCATAACATGGCATCATCAATGTCATCAAGGTTCTTCTGAGACGATATTGAGTTAATAATAAATGCTCTGAATTGTCTTACTTGAAAGTCACTTCCTGTATCCTCTATGTGATGCAAAGGAGCACCCAGTAACTGTTATGTCCCAGTACAACAAGTGTGGAACAAACTAAGAAAATTTCTTTTAATTTCATGAGTGTCACACAGGGCTAATTTCCTGTTGCCAGTCGGTGGCACTATCACTATAACTGAATTTTGGCATGTAGATGTGTTGGGGATGGGACCATTATCAATCACATAAAGTTTGGTACAGATGTGAGCATGTACACTTTTTTTTTTTTTTTTTTTTTTTTTTTTTTTTTTTTAAACCTGTCCTGCCCAGCATCCTGGTATAGAGTATAATGACCTGGATACCATATTGTGCCAGACAGATTTTACTTTAACAAGAGAGTATTAAAATACTCCTTTGTCTGTTTTATTATTTATTTAATTATGTATTGATTTGTCACCGGGCCGGACAGGGGGGCAGACACGGGGA
>NC_060166.1:3546369-3552014 GCF_021292245.1 Micropterus dolomieu | reverse complement strand
TAATTAATTTAAATAAGTAACTGAAAGAAAAGCATCAGGAATAATTCTACCAGGGACAACCTAAGTTTGTTTGTGTCTGTGTGTGTCTGTGTGCGTGTGGGTGAATGTGTCTGTATGTGTGTGTGTGTACATGTGTGTGCGCATAAGCCTGTTAAAGAATGTAGTTGTTAGTGAGAGTGGGACGCCACGACTGTAACAGGCAGGCAAGAACCCCAGTAGCCAATAGGGGTGGGAGAAAGAAAAAGAATAAATCAAATCAAAAAAAAAACAAAGATTCCCAGATGCACCGCGATGCAAACGCAGAAGACCCCGACCCAAATGCCAGTTGACAACGTAATGCCGACGGAACGCAAAAGAGGAAGAGCAGCGCCCGGACCGACCGCGGCGCGGACACAACATAGACCAGTGGCTCTAGTTTCATGGACATAAAAAGCCTCCAAAGCACCAACAGAGGGTGCTGAATGACCAAACATTCCTTGCACACCACTGTTTAGCTTATGTTTTTTAAGCCCATGTCAGTATAAACCCCAGCATCTATGAAACGAACCTCTTTTTATTATAGAATGTAATAGGTTTAAATTCTGAATGTCCAAGTCATTTAAGTAATTGTTTACTAAGTGAAAAGCTTTTGTTGTGAAGCAGATAAAACGGGTGCTTGTTTGTATTAACTAAAACTTAACTGTAACTCAGAGTAATTTGAAAATACTTGAAATTGGAATGTAAATGAGTAAATTTTAAAGATTTTCTGCCACTGTAACTCACTGCATGTGATGTAAAATACAGTGTAGATGCTGTTCGTCGTCGTGTTGATGTCTCACAACTAAAATGATTTCGGGTATGTGTCAACAAATTGCTCAGAATGAGCAGTGGACCTCAAAACATCTGTTTTGCTGTAAATGTTGCTGGTAAAAGTGATGATGATTTTGTGTGTGTGTTTTTGTCCAGGCTCTGATGTGAACAGTATGGACTCAGTGGACAGCGGCTGTACTATGGGTGCTGGGGAAAGCCAGAGCAACCACACTGCCTCCCCGAGCTCTGAGCTCATCATCTGGGAAATTGAGGTGCCAAAGGTGAGTCAGGACAACTAATAAAAGAAAGAAAACCATATCAGTGTGACTTGATATATGACTGATGATGTGTGCCCTAAATGAGGGTATGTGTGTGTGCCAAAAATGGCATCATGTCTCTTGTATCAAGCGCAAAGTTGCGGTGTGTGATCATGCACTTCTGAATATCTGTCACTAGGTGCACGCTGTGAGCCCTGCCCTTTTCATTTTATCATTTACAACGAGGACACTTGGTGTGGAGCAGTAGTTGCGGATATTCTGGCTCAAGTAAACCCGGAGCAAACGGAGGTTCAATTTAAAATACACCAGGTGCTATTAAGAAATAAGACACAGCTGCTCTGTTGTACATAGTTTTATGTATTGTTTTAGATTTACAACCTGTGCATCAACAATAAATAGTGTAAATCAGTGGTTCTCAACCTTTTTCTGTCATGCCCCCTAATCAGAAGCCAACCGCATGTAAACGGATTCAATTCTTATCAGTCAATAACAATACTGAGGGAATAACAAATTAAAAAAGGAGCCAAGTTGAATTTGATAGAAATAAATGATTCAGGTCAGCACAATAGCATCTGAACTCATTATTCATTTCGCCATATAAATGATGTTCATTCAACTTAGTTCCACTTGATACTGCATCAGACAAAGGCCAGCAACAGAAAGTTGAAACACAGAATTGTGACTAGTTGCAGTCCAAAAATGTCAATAGTGGTATTAGTTTTTAATTTCAGGATAGGAATGCACATGTAGGGTTTTGGCTTCTTTTTTCTTATACTGTGTTGATCCCCAAGGGGAAATTTGTTGTTCTCTGCATGTAACCCATCCTAATTAGCCATTGTGTGCAGCGCCTGGGGAGCAGTTAGGGGTTCAGGTGCACTTTCAGGAATTGTCTTAGCTGGACTCAAACTAGTGACCCGGAGGTTTCCAAGCAAAGTCTGACTGAGCTAATGTCACTCCAGTTTCTGACATTGGCTACTCCTGGTGGTAGTATCAGAGTACACACTGGCAGACAGCAGTGCACACTGCCTAGGGTAATTTTGTCAGGATTTCCCCCTTTTTAATGGTCATACAGTCAACCGGTTAATAATTTACATAATATGGTTTAGCAGGTCTAAGTTCAAGGGCTGAGAGCTAAGATTGACACCTTGACAAAGTTCAGACTCCATGTTCAGCAGTTTATTAGTTGTGATTATTAGTATGTAATGTTGCATTATTGATTTTTATTTACTGTGGCAAAGTGGTTTGTGTATGTTTTGATTAGTTTGTTTTTTCGTAAAAAAAAAACCGAAGAAACGGGGGAAAAAAGAGCCGTTTTTCTGTTTTTGGTTTCTGAATCAGAAAACGAAAAACTAAACCAAATTAAAGCTGTAAGCAGCGTTGGGCGGGCCCTTGCACTTGAAGCACTGCGGGGTGTGAGGCAGCCGCATTGCAGATGAATTGGCTACACGCTTCGGATGCTGCATGAAGGTGTTATACGTCGCTACCTGTGTCCCCTTTGTGGCGCTCTAGAGCACACGACTATAAATACATGATGGCGTGTAGATGTGTTCGGGGCGGGACAGTTATGAAGCATGTAAAGTTTTGTGCAGATGTGAGCATGTACACTGAAGTTACATCAACTTCCTGTGTCATGGCGAAGAGTTTACAGAGGTGGTATTATGCTTTTTGGCTTTTCCCCTCTCCTTTATTGAGTTATTTCTCTTTTTTGTGCATGTAACAGGTTTGCAAAGTGAAAAAGCCCAAAGTCCAGCCCAAAGGGAGTTCCCATCTCCCACAGAAAGCTCTGCTCTGAACCGCTTGAAAACAGCTCGTTTGTAGTCCAGCCTTTACTTCCTTTACTTGTGACGTCACAATGAAAACGCGTCCTAAAGCTTGCCAAGCGGCTAGCGGGGTCAGGCACGCCCTCAAACCAAGCTAGTCTGAGCGGAGGCCCTTTGGCTCGACTCGCCTTTGTTTGGTTTTCCATTGTAGAAATGTTGCACCTGTACCTGCTTCCAGGTACTTTTTTTTGTATCACCTCACCTCCCTCGAGGTTCCAAGCGAGCTGAGGGATACTAAAATGTAACGTGAAAACAGACAGACTGCTGATTGGTCAGAGAGAATATTCACTATTCACTGCATCATCATTGCTGCACCAGACAGAGGCGAGTAACAGAAAGTTTTATATTTTACAGTTTTCGTATGGAATTTCATCACTAAATGTTGCATCGAACATTACGTCGCCCCTGAAAATGAGCATAATATCACCTCTTTAAACCCAAAGAAGAGCGGGTTTGAGCTATATCACAATGATTTCCCAGTTGAAGTTGAAGTTACATGGGTTGAAGTCAGAAAATCTTTAAAAAGCGGAGGATCATTGGGTGACATCACAGGTCATGTGACACACTAAGCAGCGCAATACACACCCATTATAAACTCAGAAAAGGACCAAAAACAGCATAAAACTGTGATAATTACAAAAAATAATAAATATATATCAAAAGTTTAATAGCTCAAAGTCAGGAGTAATGCATTTTTAACATCTTAATGTAGGGACTCCCATAAAAGTTAGAAAGAGAGTAGTTTCCATCATATCAGGGGTTACTGTCCAGCCACATACAACAGCATTATGAAGTGTCAGCCTAACCCTGCCGAAAACTCACCCTTCTCTCATCTGTGACAATGTAATGGCGTCCGTGCTTCTTGGTCAGATGTGGTGCCAGGACATCAAAGCGCCTGCGGAACTCAGAAAACACCATGTGGTCTGGGTATCCTGGAGGCAGGGAGAAAGCAGAACAGAGAGGAGGTCAGTGGAACGTCTGCAGCTAGTGGAGAGCCAACAATGTTCAATGGTCAACTTTTATTTTCAGGAGAAATACAGGCAAAAAAAACCCAACAAGAACACTTCAAAGCTGTCAACAAGACAATGTTGTGAAGGTTTGACAGGTGAAAATGTATGAGGTCACAGGGGGTTCTCAAGCTTTTAGAAAGGCACAAACAGTAGGAAGGCCTATGGGAATACATTGGGACATAGGGCTAAGGGATCTGAAAGTATACACTTTTGAATGAAGACAGTGGAAATAATTGTGCCTTTTGACAGTAACAGCATTGGGATAAAGTTACTGCAACAGTTTCAGATTCTCTCTGGAATCTCTGGAAGTTAAATTTATCACTGGATCCAAATGATTTGGGCAAGAAAAGAAAGAAGGTATAGTTCATATTTTATTGACACCATCAGAAAGACAGCTGAGTCATGGAGGAGTTTGAGAGCAGGTTAAGCTTCAGGAACTTTAAAAGAGAAAACTGACTTCTGTACCAGACAGTAAAGCTGAGATCAAAATTTAATCCATGAGAATGTATCATTGTTTTATGGACGTTTTCCTATCCCGTTAAAACCAGTAATATCCTGACTTTTAGTGACTAGTAAGTCACTTTATTAACAATAACTTTATTTCTATAACACCTTTCATAAACACAACAAAATGATTCATCTGTGTACTTAATAGTAATAGCATGGAATTCACCAATAATTTCAGGGAATGGTCACACTTAATTCAAACATACTAAAGAACAACAACATAAACTGAAGTAATATGTGGAACTCCTTGGTGCAGGATAAGAAACTGAAATTACAATGTAAAGCAATGTCATGCAGTCAGGACTGGGGATATACTGCATGTTCTCGCCAACCGCAGATGAGCAACTGCTGCAATAATCAGGTAAGTCAAGAAAAAAATAGATGGAGGAGTGGATCATTTTTGGGGAGAACTGGTTTAAAATACTGCTGATTTGTGAGTAGCCAAACTGAACAATATAATCATAATAAACTATTTATAGAGCACTTATCAAAGCAAAGTACAATGTGTTTCACAGAGACACCAAGAGAAGGATGAAATGAAACTACAGGGCATAATAAAAATACGAAATAAAAAATAAATTAAACAGGTGGCTCAGATAAAAATCAGGATATGGTTTCTGATAAAAGTGCGTTTTTAGAGGAGACTTCAAAGAAGACACTGACTCTGACAGTCTAATTTCTTCGGGCAGGTCATTTCAGAGCCTCGGGGCCCTGACAGCAAAAGCTCTTTACATTTCAGCCTGGATTCAGGGAGAAACAGGAGACCCCTGCTCAGGTGTGATAAGACCGTACCACTTGGTTCTGGTCAAAAGCCGAGCAGCTGAGTTCTCCACAGTCTGTAGTCTTTTCAAGGTTTTTGATTAAGACTAAAGAAGATGCTGTTGCAATACACGAGGAGGCTTCTTGCAACAGGCTTGATATGTTGTGATAGGTGACCAGTAGATCGCAGTATTTGTTTTCTGATATGTTGGGGCCCAATAAGAAGGATTTCTGTTTCATTAGAGTTTAGCTCAAGAAAATGTATCGAAATCCAGTTTTTATATCAGCCAGGCAGTCCTGTACAACTGTGTGTCATCTGCATAACAATGAAAGGAAACACCATGTCTACAGATCACATCATCCAGGGGGAGCATATGTATGGAGAACAAAATTGGTCCAAGAACTGACCCTTGAGGCACACCATAAATGATGTGGGAAGAGGCAACATGAAGCTGTTAATAGAGACACAATAGAAATGCCTC